>NW_018020598.1:652399-667940 GCF_002006095.1 Pseudomyrmex gracilis
GTCGCGCGACTGCGGTGAAGTCACTGACCTCGGCCGCGCGACCGCGGCGGTGTTACTCTTTTGAGTTTGATTTTCATGCGTTATTTCTGACATTTCTCATATGTGTATTATATGGTTTATAAGACGTATATACTATCTGTCATTGCGGTAACAGGTTGTGTTAACTGACAACACGTTAAATAAAAATAACAATAGCGTGCGCGTAGCGCGCGCCTGTGTTGTGCTAGTAATTCAAATTAGGAAAAATAATTTATTCGATGTTATGAAAATTTTCCTTTATTGGTTTGAGTCTTCACTTTGAAACAGAAGATATCGTAACCAGAGAGAAGCCTGAGAGCGGCCAAGCCCATCGTAACTAAAGACAGAGAGAAGACTGCAGCCTGTTCTACAATACGGAATAGAACCATGTTCACGTTTGGACATAGCGTACGTATCGACAAGTCGCTCGTGGACATGGGTGTAGTTGCCAATGTGCACCACGCATGGACATAGCGCTAGGTTACAGGTCGGAAAGCCAAAAAGCTATTACAGTTTTTCATATGATCGTTCTCAAGTCTTCTCTCTCTGCTGCTAATAATGTGAATATTTGCTACCAGAGTGCCGAATGTCGCAAGTCAACGTACGACGTACGACAGATCTGATTAGATTCAATTTCAAAAAACCTGATGCAGGATGGGTGTGAAGGATTTATGGTGTATTTTATCGCCTCTTTGCGAGACAAAACCACTGTATGAGTTACAGGGAAAGACTATCGCGATCGATTTAAGTGGATGGGTCGTCGACAGTCAACTAATTGTCGACAATGCAATACAACCAAAGATGTATTTAAGGTAGATGTTTACAAACAATAGAATAATTTTTTTATATAATGTTTACGTCGTAATAAAAAATATATTAGTATATAGAAAATGTTTATACACAGTATATTTTTCTATATATCTCTATATGTAATTAACACTGTTGTAATTCACGAATATTAATTAATTTATATAATTTAAATATTGCAGAAATTTATACTTCCGGACATCAACTCTCCTTATGCAAGGAATATTTCCAGTATTTGTATTGGACGGAGAAGCTCCTACTCTTAAGCACAAAACCATTGCACGAAGGAACGACATTCGCAATGGGTTTCAAGAAAAAAAGACTGCGAGAAAAGTAGGAAGGACACAATTTAATAGAATTCTAAATGAATGCAAACAACTATTGAGATACATGGGTATCACTTGTATACAGAGTAATGGTGAAGCAGAAGCTTTGTGTGCCTATTTGAATGAAGATGGGGTATATTCAATTTTCTTGATCTTGATAATAATAAACTAATGATTATATTTTATTTATACACAATACATGTATATTTTTTAGCTTGTTGATGGATGTATAAGTCAAGACAGTGATTGCTTTTTGTACGGTGCAAAAGTAGTGTACAGAAACTTTTGTACAAGTACTAATGGAAATCGTGGAGGTTCAGTAGATGTCTACAGTCTGGACAGGATAGAAGAGTCATTGAACATAGGACGTAATAAAATGATAGCATTGGCCTTATTGTGTGGTTGTGACTACGACGAAGGAGTAAGCGGTGTTGGAAAGGAAGCAGCTTTAAAATTTTTTAAGACTGTAGAAGATGACAATGTCTTACAAAGGTTTGAATATTAAGTGTAACTTTTATTCTATAATTTTTTGTTACACTTGAATTATTTTTCTATTTATTTTTTTTTTTTTTTTTTAGAATTCATGAGTGGAGAACTGATAGAAGGTTGGTTAGAGCTGAGTGGGATTTGCCAAATTTATGCACATCATGTGGTCATCCAGGAAAGTTGCAGAGACACACAAAATCAGGCTGCACCGATTGTGGTACACTTACAAAGTGTAACAATGACTTCAGGTAGATTATTGCTATTACTACTATTACACATTGTCTTAGAAATAACATGTTTTAAGTTTCTCATACAAAGACAATTTTTATTACGTAGAGACAAAAGGATATTGTTGTTAAATGAAATTTCTCTAAGAAAAAAAGCAACTCAGAAGGAAAATTTTCCAAATCAAGAGTTATTAGAGGAATTTCTTGTCAGAAAAGATTCGGTTCCAACTAAATTAGATATAGAATGGAAACAACCTCAAATCAATCAGTTTATTGTAAGTGTTATTATATATAGCATATAGTTCTTTAGTCATATTTACAGAATATGACTAAACATATGCAATCCTTCTTTTAGGATTTTATGGACAAACATCTTTGTTGGGAACCAAAATATGCGTTTGAAAAAATATTCACGTTGTCCACTAGATGGCAACTTTTACATCTACCAAATCTCACGCTTGATGAACGTTTACTCGTGCCAAACTTATTTATTCCTGATAAGATATTAAAAATACGTAATATAAGATCGATAGCTAGTTATGAAATTATTTGGAATAACGAGCACAGTGCAATAAAATTGTTGAAAGAGTATCAAGAGCAAGCAAGAGAAAATGTTGATAACGTAAATGATATTGTTTTAACGAGCATTGAGCCGCAAGATTTGGTTCAAAAATGTTATCCCGAATTAGTCAAAATATTTGAAGATACTAGAACTGTAAAACCGAAGAAACGAACCGCAAACTCGCGGAAAAAGCAACCTTTGAGAGAAGTAACAAATCTCAAAGAAAATAATACTGAAGTACAACAAACCGCAAAAGCGCAGTCAAAAAAACCACAAAAGAAAACTGTGAAAGAAAGCAAAAATAATAGGAAGGTAGACGATTTTGCATCTGACGAGCCTCTTGCGTCTTTAGAACGATCTTTTGAAGAAATAGCGATCGCTCCTAAAAGATCGAGACGGCAAAATACTTTGAATAAACTGAATGAAGTAAGATTAAACGACGTGCATGAGAGCTTTACCGTGAGGAACTCAAGACAAATGAAACGCGGGCCACAATTTGAAAGAGTACTGGAAACGGAGAGAGTTACTTCTTCTAGATTGAATAATACAATCGATAGAATGTTTAACGATCTTTCGCCCGATGATTTCATAAGCGAAAACGAAGATAACGATCCGGACATGACGAATGTGATAGAAGATATATGTAGCAAACAGATATTTCAATTGACCGTAGAGAACTGCCACTGCACACAATCTACCGATCGATCTGTAGAAAACAATTTGGAGAAATGTACAAAACTTGACAAATCTTTGACACTCGTTACGAAAGATATTCTCGTCATCGATATCGAAGACGAGAACAAACAAGCAGATAAATCTACTGACGAATTCGGCAACATAAGTGAATCGTATATTCCTATTAATCAAAGGTTAGAAATACGACAAGAAAAAAACAAACGAACGTGCAATCAAACGAGGAAAAAATTGAGCTTTAACTTCGAAAATATTATGAATGAAACCGACAGCGATAGCACTATCGTGCTATCTGATACAGATACATATCAGTAATATCATATGACAGTTTTTTTTACTATAAAGCATGAAGAAATCCTGAAGATGTTTTATCGATACATTTTTATTTATTTTATTTTTCTGATCAGAATGTTAACAGTATGAAGATATTAAATATCACGCATGTGTATTTTGTTTTTATTATTGTTGTTAATGAGTGTGTATAATTTTATTAACTACAAATATAAAAAATATGTTTTAGTAAAACTTATATATATGAAAAAAAGAGCACATATATGTTATAACGAAATAAAGATGTAAAAATTCATCTTTACATTTGACACTGACTTCGTCATTAATTATGCGGTTCCGCTTGCGCGGAATCGTCTCCATCCATTCCTGGATAAGTAATTTATTGATTTCCGATTTGTTAGATTGCATGAAGAATTGCATTCCGTAAAAAACAATTTTCTCTTCCCATGTGTTTTCCCTGAAAATTTGCCGTTTAATCATTGTTCTTTGTGCGACCGTCCGATCAGACGTTGAGACAAACTACTTCGCGAAGCGTAAAATATCTATCGTATATTGCAAACTCTTTCTTCTTTTTTCCCCGATCTTTTATTTCCGATAGTTTTGAAAACTCGGACAAAATTGTTCATTTATTTAGAAGGCAATTGATAGATAAATACAAATAGGAATAAAATTCAATAAAAATGATCAACAATTATATCATTTGATATCACACTCTTGAGAGATACAACAGATTCTCACGAGCGCGTGAAATTTCTGTTTTATCTGTTTTTACGTTTCCGAGCACATTTTGTCACACTCACGGGAAGCAAATTGTTAAAATGACATAATGTATAGTACGCATATATTTTTGTGTTTCGAAGTGATGGTTTGATTTTTCAATGGCTATTGAGGTCTTGAATACCCGTATGTCATTCTGCGGCGGTTCGTAGTGTACATACACATGTATGTACACGTATCAACAAAGGGAACACGAGCTGTCGATATACAAAATCAATTGATGTCAAACCAAGAACTTTATTGATCACACTGTATGCAAACAAATTTATTTTATGTTTGCTTAATATTATGTACATATATTTCGTGTATGTAAATAAAACGTGTTGTTTTCCCATCAGATAATTTACGATTTGCGGATTAAATAATTTTTACAAAGTTTTTTTTATCACGCTGCGCTTAAACGATGACAATTGTAAATCTGATTTTAATACACTTGCTATACTAACACGCAGTTAACATCGCGAAGAAATTATCGCGGTCCGAAATTAGTTTGAAAAAAAGAGATTAATTCGATCTAGAGACAGTATTAAACTTTTAATACACTTTCATTTCATGCGCGTCTCTATCTGTTCGAATTTATCGGTCGATTGCTCTAAAGTGCTTGGAATTGCCTTTCCCGAAGTCGGCACACACAGCCGTGATCGCATTCTGATTTTACATATTAGAAGGGTCAAGCAAACGGAATCGTTTGGTGAAATGTTTCCCGCATTTGCATAAACTGAGAATTGATCGCGACGAATTGAACTTCGATCAATAGCAACAATATACACAGCGCTGAACAGTAATTTGAATGTGATCTGAAGAATTACAAGAAAAAAGTGATGAGAAGAAACGAAGAGGAAAAGGAGGAGAGCGACAATACACACCAGCTTCCTTGGATTTCTTTTGTCACAATGCGAGAAGAATATCGATCGCTCGTAAGTAATGAAGATAGGACACACGCTAAAGCAAACTGCATGGATGAGTTTGAAACGTGATTCCGAGACGTTTATAAGATTTGCACTGAGTGAAAGACGCGCGGACGCCCCGATACAATTTATTTACACGAAAGAATATGGAATTCAGTCCACCATGATAATTGGATTTCGCAAAGTTCTTGTAAGTTGAAACTGTAGTATTGATCTCTCTGGCTGTCAAGTTATTTGTTCGACGCGCTTGAGATCAATCGCACCTTATATATTTGCTGTCTTATTGAGATCGCGCTAAATTGCATCAGGTAAATATTTGTTTTCAGTTTATAAATAGCATTTTCGACAGATTACGAAGGTAATTAGTACGCGAGTGTAATCATTCGTTTTCGTTGTGTTTTATTTGAGCGTTTAATATTGTATCACCGATTTGATTCAGTCGACACCGCATTGTAATGGACTATCGGGAAGTAATATTATATCTTCTCTGAAAGGAGAGAATGAACGGCAGTATAATTGTTACATTTGTATAGCTGATGATTATAAACGCGCCGTAATACACAAATTAAAATATTCTTTTCAAACGAAATTCACGCTTACGTAAAAAAAAAAAAAGTTTATTTTAAGAAAACGATTTGAATTGCATGTGCGCACACAATACATCTATTTAAAAAAATACAACTTCAATCATTCTATTTTATAGCAATTAATATATTTAATATATTAACGTGAAATAAAAGAGTATTGTTATACCAGCCGCATTTAATAATATTAATGATTCTGATAATTATAATGCGCGATGATTCTCACATGCAACTGTTTGTGTACCGTATTCATGGCGTTTATTATTCACGAGAAGATAACAAGATTAATAACACCATTTTCTATTTATTATAATAAAGTATTTTATTAAAGAATAGATAGATGAGAGATAGAAAGAAAGAAAGAGAGAGAGAGAGAGAGAAAGAAAAGCAATAAACAAAAGAAAATTTTGTTAAAGGAATACTTGATTTTTTGCGGTGACGTCATAATTGCATTCTTGCTCTTGTCATCCCCAAAATATGCCAGTCAATGCGTTTTTTACACATTTATATATATATATATACCGTCTCTCTCTCTCTCTCTCTCTCTCTCTCTCTCTCTCTCTTTCTCCTTCTCTCTCTCTCTTCCTGTATTGGAACGGGGGTGGATAGTGAGGGTCGATGGGGGTGGTTGCTGGGATTTTCAGTACGCGCGCGATCTCCGTGCCGAAAACACGGCTCTCTTGAATATTCTCGTACAATCTCGAAGTTCGAGTGTGATCTGAACACTAATTGCTAAAATAAAACAATAAATCTCATTTCTCTACCGAAACATTATACTTAACGTTATGTCAAATTTCAAGTGCAGACAAAAATTTAAATCGTACTAAAATTGTATCAGAAAGAATCCGAGAATCCGACGTGTTTTCAATGAAAGAATGCGAATCGAGGAAAACGTAAAGAGAAAATCTTATTGTTGAATTTTTATATTTCAAACGTACGATGTGACGAGAAAAAAAAACGCATTTTCGCAAAGAACGAGCGATGGACACGAACATGTAACGCAAAACTGCTATAACACTTTCAAATATTCTTTCAGAAATGTATAAATCGCATATCAGTAAATTAATCATGTCAAACTGAATTAGAGTAAACTTTGTTATTAATTTAGAGAAGTAAGCGCACGTAAGACGTTTGAATTGCGCGAGAGACGAGGAGACAAGCGGATAAACCGATATTCGCAAATAATTGACGCGGATTTCACTAAAAGCCAATAATCGTTAAGCAAGTAAATCAACAGACAATTTCTCAACAATATTGAGAACAAAATGCGCTTTGAATTTCCCGTTTTAAGATGCCGGTGCTTCGGACGTGCTTGATGCGAAATATGCGAGATATAAAATATATATATAAAATTATATTTTACTGAGCGACATGCGGCGCGAGCTCGGGCGTCGATTTTCGAGCGCACTTTCGCTGTATCGCGAACACGTTTAATTAATAAAGTCTTGGAAGGCGGGAATATATGTGCGGACGATTAATACGGAGTCACGCGTTGTCTCGACGTTTTACATATTGGTAATATCACAGTACACACGTAGTGTGTTCACGTGTCATTTATCGCAAGTCGTACGTAAATGTTACCTAATGCGTAACTAAATAGACAATTTGTATTCAACCATGTTATTTATATGATGCTAATAACAGTAATTAATTGCAAGTTGACTTCATTATTACGTGACATGAACTGTGATCGGCACGTGTAAATCCGACTGTCAATTACTCGGTAAGTCATAAATATTCAGTGTTGTGTTATAAATTTTGCCACACAGAGCTATCTCTATAATTAGAACGTGTAGGTTTTCGTTTTGTGATTTAGTGTGCGCGTTGGGATGGGGTTGCCTAATGCCATATCGGTTACATAAACTGTATCTCTTCAATTTCTTCGTAATTATTGAATATATAATTATTGGAATATATTACAACATTTGAGTGAATATATATATGTATATTATGAAGTTAATACAGGATGGAAAATTATAACAAAAAGAAAAATATAGTGATTGTCTAGGAATTACTTAAACTTGTTACGCGAGAGAGAAAACATATTTAAGAACATCTCATTTCCGTTTACTATTCTGTTGGGTTTTATAATTGTTACGATCGAAAACTTTTTCTCTCATAAATGTGAAATTGTAAACCATGTCATAACGGTTGTTCAAAGCGGCTTGTAAACGACTTCAGGATTCTGAGAGAAAATTGACAAAGAGAAACCGAAAAGAATGAATATTAAAAAGAAAAGAAAGATATAAAAACAAACGTAGGTAGATAACTTTTGCAAAAGCGTTTAGATGTAAGTTTCTTAACGAAATTTACGTTAGCCACAGCGAACGCGATATCTTCATCGCCGCCGTGTAAATGAAATTAAGTTCGGATTCGCGAATAATTAATCGGATAAGTGAAATAATACACGTGAGGAATAAAATTTACTATGTTAAAACATACTGTCGCAATTCAATTATCGCAAGCTTCTTTGGCTCAGCAGCTGCGACGGCGCCGCAGAAAATTGTAAATGCAAATTTGCAATCCCTCGATGTTGAAAGCTCACAAGAGCGAGACGAGAAACTCTTGTTCTTTATAATCAACAGTTTTATGGTAAAGGGAAAATTCGTAACAGATGTCACGAGTAAAATTGAACGTTGTGTAACCTCGATTACTTTTGCGCGGATCTGAAATAAGATTGCACTTTGGGGATCCGAGGAATTCCGGCTCTATATCTATTGTCAGATGTTGTTGCGTGGTTCTGAACGCGATTGCTTAGAAGAAGGAAATACTAAGTATTCGGGAACTAAAATCGGAATACTACTAAGTTGAGAAAGAGAATCGCGCGATGCGATCAACAAGCATCCAAAGCAAATTTGTTTTAAAAGGAAATCATTGCCGTCGCGAGTTAGCTTCACTCGATCAAAGTCCTTAATAATAAATGAATACAGATTTTCAGTAAATCGGCGATTCACGTCTGATGTGCAATTCTCCTTGGAATAATCAATTTAATTGTAAGATATGTTGTTCTCGACATTCCGCCGATAGATCGTTAGCCGCGCGAACAATTCGTCATTAATGATACAATTCCGCGAGCGAATTTGAATTAAAATCAAACACGCTCTCGAAGAGCGTCTACGAAAGAGACCGACATTTACATGAACGACGCGTACTTTTATGCAAAATCGCCTGCGTTTCCTCATCCGGGTGTTTGTTGAAGAGTTCATCGTAAATTTATTACACCGTCGTCGTCGTCGTTAATGTCCGATACAATGAACACATCGCAGAGAGGCATTTTTAGTACATAACTTGCACTCTCTCGCGCAACACTATGCAAACAATTCAGAACCGCAACTCAATTTGCTTTCTCGTGTTCCCTCTCTCCCTCACTTTTTCGCTCCTCCTCCTTCATTCCGTTTGCTTTGTTTCTCCGCTATTTAATCCCGAGCGGGGTCCTTCTGTATATTTATCTTTGTTCTAGTTGTGTGGGTAACCTCAACGCGGATCTCTTAACCGTTAATTACTTGAAAACTTATTCCGTACGAAAACTGAAGCGTGCGCGCGGTTCTTGTGCACCGACTATTGTTCAAATCTTGGATGTTTCGTCGAGAAACAAAAATGTCGACGATTTGAAATCAGAGGAGAGAAACGCAAATTGAGCAAGCACAAACGTGAAATGAACCGTGCATGTAAACTGTGCATGTAACGAGCGCGATGCTGCACAGAGAAACTTTTTGAAAAACATAGCATCATTACGCGTCCTCTTCCGTTTTGAGCTTTCTTCTTGTATTTGTCTAATAGACTTTTCTTTGTATATATATATATATATATATATACATTTTCATTACGAAGAATCTCACCATTCATAGAGCGCGGCAGCTTTCGCAGAGAGCATAATTTAGGAAACGCGGGCTTCTATATACTCGCGGGCATACGCGGTGGTCCTGAAACATATCTGAAAATGTGCGCGAACTGCAAATGAAATGTAGAAAAAAAAAAAAAAAAAAATGATTCCGCGCTGGTTCGCGTCCATTTTCGAGTTGTTTCTTTGACGTGTCAGTTTCTTAAGACTGTCAGACATTTCCAGTCTCATGATCCAGATGTATGCAATAACACAGCGAGCGCATTTTCCGTAATTTATACGGAACGGTAGTTCGTTAAAATACTTAACAATTTTTCTTCGCCAAGTTTCTCATCTTGAAAATATATTACAGAGGAAATTTTTGGAATTTTTCATTTTGATAAGAATTGCGACGCGAATTTTATTATCAATCTTTTTATCACGTATCGAAAAAATCTCTTTATCACGTATTTCAAAAAAAGTCTTTTACATTCTATATCAAGATAAAACTTGTTAACTGCATTATTTATGGATATCTTTTTTTCTCACTTCCTCTTAAGCTGGTCCCAAATTTCCGCGTCGTATCCGAGACCTCGTTAGGTATGCAACGACGCTTTTTTTTTTGTTCCTTATTCGTGTTCTCGCAAGCCAAGTAAAGTAAGGAGAACAACGATCAGTAGATGTTAATTGATTAAACACGTTCGGCTCCGTTTTACGAACGAGAACGGTTGCATGTTATATATGTTAACGCTTCGTTGCACCGATCTTTTGTCGGGACAATTTTTCACGGCGAAACTGCTCGTTGTCTTTCTCGCGTTCTGGGTTTCTTATACGTGTTGTTGCGTCTGGGTTTTTCCTTTCACAGTCGTTAGGTTTTTTTTTTCATCGCGCAAGCAGTGTATATATGAAGTTTCAGACTCTAAATGAACAGGACAGATATTAGTCCGGGGCGCTTAATGAAAAATCTCACTCCAAGATAGACAAGATTCCTTCTTCGCGGAAGCATTGTTATCTCGTTTGACACACAGCGAATATGCATGCATTCAGTGATTTCTATCGCACTCTCCAAGATGTTATTCCTTCTCGAGGAGACATTATAAAGCGCGAGACTGACTTGATAGAAACAAGTAAAATTTCTTCAGAGAGGGCCTCGCGCGTGATTTATTATTCTTGTGTGCTAAAGATGATACTTGTATTAATTTTGAAATTAAACTAAAAGGGGATGTGACGATCGAGAGAAAGATAAAAAGAGGGCAGAGAAGAACGATAGATGACGATAGATTATCGTGTTATTTTTCAAATTCATCTTGGATTAAATTACATCGAAATCAAGCACCGTTTACGCTCTATATGTAATATCTTAAACGACGTTACGACAATAAATTCTCATTTCGATACGATTGAAAAGTTAGGCGACAATCTTTGGTAATGGGAGTTGGAAATTGGTTAGAGAGATGCTGTCCGTGTCATGGACGGAATGTTGCTAAGTGCAATATAATCTTGTAGATAAGACTCTTCAATTGAATTTCCGATGATAGGTACACGAAATTGCTGGTGCGGATGCAACTTTAAAAATTATTGACAGCTTAGCTCGAATTTCTCAATCCTCGCGATTGACAATTTTAATCGCGCGAAGTCAAAAGTTTTTTTTTTGTTACGTAGGTAAGCGGATTAACGAAAAACGCATTACTGTCTCAAATAGAACCACGAACCTCGTCACGAGAACTACCGTATAAAGAATGTCGATTGAATATAAAATTCAGTCTCTATCTGTCGGATCAGTTTTTCATTTATATAAACTTTATGCGCCGCGACTTAACTTTTGAGAAGATAGAAGAGCGTACGAGAGAAGTTTAATAGACGAGAGACGTTTGATTTCCATGCCAACTTTCCGACGAATATACTCGGAGTTTTGCGGGAGCGCTGTAGTGGCTCGCTGCCGTATTCGACTGAAATATATCAAGGCAACCCCGATAAATATATATGTGTATATATAAATATATAGATATATTTACGTATATTGAAAATGCATTTCATTTATTGCTCGGACGTCTTTTCGGACGGCGATACCTGTATTTCCGGAAAATGAGACAAATAATGGCGCAGTTGTATAAAATACCTAAGCCGATTACAGCAACAACCCAGCTAAATAAAACCCATAAATAAGAATAACAGCGATTTCCGAATAATATATCCGTTTCGCGAAAGCAGAGAATAAACGTGCATATCGGCGGTGCATATAGTTTGAATCGCGCGGATAGGACGATGAAATAAAACAATACGACAACGCGGAGAACAATTGAACGAACGAGGAATAAAAGCAGGATAACTGAAGACAACTTACAATAGCGAGAATCCGAGTCGATATAATTGACAGGAAAGGGATCTGGACCGTTCAAGTATAAACTATCTTTGCGAGCGGTTGAAAAACCGATTGAATAGACAGCGGCATTTGCCATAAAAGAGAAATGTAAAATAAGAAGAGGGTTATTGTTCATTAAAGTCTTCTTAGTAATTCTCTGTCTGACCTATTGCGCAAATTCGTTATTAAATACGAATCAGCATCGATCTTCTTCTCTTTCTGCATTATTCATAGACCGAGCGCGCTAATAGAACATTTCTCTTTTTATTTCTCACAATGAAATCGAAGGAGATAAAAGAAGAATTCGTGCAAGTTGACTATGCTCAGATGTGCATTCATTGAACACATCGGAGATGCGGTTATTCGTGTCTATAAGCTTATTTTTTGTTACATATAAATTATACACGTACAATGCATAATTAATGTGTATAATGGCGAACGCGATATCGCATAAAAAGTTTTTTAATATGCTCTCGCGCGCGTGTGCGCATAAGAGAAAATAAACAAAAATATCGTCTCAATATAAATTTACACCACGTAGTTTATTTTCTGGTTTTTACGGTCAGTTTTCGGCATAACAAAAGCCGAGAAAGATTATTTCTTACAGAGAACATTTTCAAAAAAATTAAGATACTTTTGAGACGCTGCTAAGAGTGCAGAGAGAGAGCGCGTATGAACAAAATATATACATGTATATATGTATAAAATAAAATTACATGTGTACGTAAAAAAAATTGCGAAAAAAAAAAGTATAAAACTAAAAAAGCGAAGTCTTAGAAATTCTTACAAGCGACTCGTATAATTTGTCAAGAGCAATAAGAAGTATAATCCTAGAAGTGGCGCGAAGCATCTTGGTGAAACTTCAAATGAAACAAATACTCGAAAGACCTTCACCTCTGTCTTATATTATTCTTGGCAGAGAGAAAGAGAGTGATCGTATATATTGTACCTATAATATTAAAGAAACGATCTTTACAGACCGCCATTTTATCATTTTTCTCTCAAGTCATCTACTCTCGGGTCACTTTACGTTTCTCTTTGTATCGTCGTTAAAATATATAACGACTATTTATTTGAGAAATAATTTTTTTCCAAACACAACTTGGCTATCTTAAATTTGAAAAATATTCAAGATATTTTGAATCCTGTAAAAAGAACAATGGAGCTTGACATGCTGACAAATTTTGGCGCATCGCGGATCTCTATTGTTCGCCGGAAATCACGAATTTTGGCTAATATGTATATTTTCGCAAACAAATAAGTTGACCGCAATGTGAAAAGAAATATACGAGTCATGATCGTAAAAGTGGGTTATATTCGTATTTAATTACCGGAACTTGCACAATACACTCTTTCAGTATCATTAAAACTTTAAGCATAAAGAACGCAAATCCTATAATGCAAAAAACTATCGTAAGTTTTGTAATTATGTAACAAACGTTTTATACACGGATGGCCACAATAAAGCAGCAGTGTAATTGTCGGACCGTATAACGTACTGATTTTCAGTTTAATTGGCTGTTTAACATTTTTGTGCATTTCAACAACTTACTTCTGAAAAAATACAGAATAAGTCGCGATCAAATCATATCAGATGAATTGTACAAATAATTGTTATATAAAAAATAGTTGTTTAGATAATAATATTATAAATAATAGTTTAGCCGAGATAACGAGATTGCTATTTCTCGCAAATAGAATAAAAGTGTATATCTTTGTTACGTGCACTTTGTTCCACGAATGATATCGTATATGTGCGTATATACATATATATATATACACACACTAAAAGTACATTTCGATGTAAGGCGTGTGTGCCGCAACATGAGAAAATTTTCTATCTACTTTCCGCCATTTCGCAAATTTTTGACGTTATTTCGCACATCCAGGAGCTTGTCAAGTGATGAAAAGCTTCTAAGGTTTTAGACACTTCGCAAAACGAAGAATTTCTCCATTTTCTGTTTGTGAAATATAAAAAGCGTTTCGCAGAGTCCGCGTGGAAAATCGCACGGATCTTCTTCCGGAGTAAGGATTTATTCATAAATGATTTTAGCGACTATAACGTTTTAATGTATCGCGAAGTTCGCGAAAGGATACGACCGAGGAGATATTTGATGTGAAATATTGAGAAAAAATAATATATTGTTAAAAACAACACGTCGGGATATATAATATGCAATGATTGGATGAAATTGTTTATTTCTGTTTTTCAGATATTTACTAATGTTTACGTCACTGTTTCGTTCAACGGCTCATTTAATACGTTTCTTCGAAAAGACGTTGATCGAGAGAAAGTTGTGAACAAGATTTTGATTTTTCTATTACACGCGTAACTGCAGAAAACTCTCGCGCACATACCTACCTACGCGCTTTTCCTTCCTTACGTCGAGTTTTTCATTTCTCAGCCCGGATGATATAATTTATGGATCAATAGCATGCAACACCGATTGGAAATCGACAAGCAGTGAGTGTTCGCTAGTGCAAACGCAATTTCCGTCGTATCTATACACCGAGTTATTGACATAATCGTATTGCATTTGTTTGCGAGAGTCTCGTTTTCTTTTTTTTTTTTTTCCACGGACGAGTTTTGTGATATTTTATAAATTTTAATTTTGTGTATCAAAGTGGTTTTTTTTTGTTGCTTCGCGAGACAAAACAACAGTAACAACACATGCGCATTCTCTCGTGTTCTTCCCGTCGAACGTTAATTTAAAATTACGACGTGATCGCGTTTCCGTCGGAGGAAGCTAGAAAAACCGCGTTAATCAATTATCTTTAGATCGATTGTATTGGAAACGCTTGTGAAAATCCAGTTACGTTTTCATCCTATTCAAACTTTGACTTTAAACACGTAATAATTTCTACGGCAACTTCGAAAAGCGCATGCAAATCAGATAAGTTTGACATAATATGCGCGCGAGTCCCGCCGCGGCAGTATTGTGCAGTACGTAGAAATCATTTCTCTGTTGGTTGCATCGTTTAGCCGCTATGAATTAATGTGTTGTGCGTGACAATTGCTTTGTCGATAGAGAGTTTAGCGCCGTACAAGGGAAGAGTTACGAAGTTACTGTGTGTACACGGTATATACATAAATGCGCTTATGGATATCGCACGTGCGGAGCTTGCCCGATGATTTAACGCTCACTTACTTGGAAAGTAAAATTTCATAGTCGGTTCTTTATGACGTTTTACAAGCAGATGATGTCTGTGCGCACACGTATGTGTGCGTGTGTGTGTGTATAGCAGCCAAATTTAAACTAAGTAACAGCGTTCATTTTTCATTGGAAACTTCTTGCGGATGGAAGTTTGATAATGTACCCAAAATTATATATTACTTTGTATATTACTTCTCATTGTGTTTACTTTCTTCTATTTTCCCCTAATTGCCTTTAGCTATATACCCGTATTCAGTCTTAGCACGTTTCTAATTGGAGTTTCTGTAGAAGTACGTCAATTATACGCGCAATAATATACCAATTGTCAAAGATCGATTGTCTCGATAATACTCGGAAAATCAAGCAATCTTATTAGAAGAAGCGACAACCTGATATAAATACTACATCATCATTTCAACTTATTGCAGTAGCTCGATCTCAATTTTCTATATCGCGCGCTTCGCTCGTTCTCTCGCTGAAGATGAAGAAAACGAGATATCATAAAAAAAAAAAAAAAAAAAAAAA
>NW_018020598.1:668036-680984 GCF_002006095.1 Pseudomyrmex gracilis
TGCCGGGAGAAATTTAAAAACGCGGATTTAATCAAACTCCAACGCGGGCACATTTTGTACCTTGTTACCGGTTATAAGACGACGGCAAGTAAGAAGTAAAAAAAAAAAGAAAAAGAAATCGGGTTCTTCTTTTAACTTCGGAACAGACTATCGTAAGTTACTTGCGCTATATGTTTAATATCGGGTTTCAAGTAACAGAGGAAAATAAAATTAATTATAAACTTTCCACAAAACTTTTCTGCATCTAATAAATAAACAAATATGACGTAGACATGTCTTCTAAAAAGAATTATGTTATTTGTTTTTACACGTAAACCAGGAGAAATGTATATTTTTGTCATTTGTTCTGATACTCGCGAAGATGGAAATCAATTTCTAATGATAAAGTTTCAATTCTTAAATCAATTTTTAAATAATCAGAAAGAGGCACTATTTTTTTTCAAGTGTGTCAGGGTTTACTCTAAATTGCAGATTAAAATTGTACTGCTTAAGTTCGAGTGCTCGATATTTATTATCCCGAGAATACACGCTTGACCGAGTTCAGAAATTACAGATAGATTCGCGTCACACGCATTTTTTTAACATCTTTTTAAGTTGATCGTTATTAAGGTTATCGTTAGACTTAGCGTGGCTGCTTGACCCACATTCGTGCAATGATTTCAAAACTTCCTATTTCGTAAATTATGAAGCTTTCCGTTCCGTACCCCTGACATTCAGCTTCCTTCTTAATTTACATCGCATCTCTTACCAGTTGCTTTTCTCATCGCTAAAATGTAACATCTTTTTTTTTTCTCTTATCTTCTCTTTCCCGTCCCCTGAATTCTTTGAACGTTGAAACTTTTACGCTGAATTAAAACACGCTCAACGTCATAAAAACAAAAAGATACTATAAGCGTGTCGCAATAAAACGATGTTCTCGCACGTACGGACACGCTTGTTGTACATACAATAATCTTTGAGGCGGTGATCGCAAATTTCTATTTTTATTCTCTCGCGCACATATACAAAACTCTAGATTTCAGTTTTAAATAGAGAGATTGCAGTGATATATATATATTTTTTTTTATCACATTGCGACACGCGAACTGTCACGGTCGCGTCATTCGCGGAAAATACATCAGCGGATAAAAATCAGGTCAATATAAAAATGTTTGTTGTGTGTACATATATGTACAAGCATTGCGCCGAGAGTCTCCGCCGGGAATTGGTCGAAAACTTGGCCCGACAATGAGCGGAGAAGCGCTAGTTCCTCCAGTTTCAATGTTTCGATGTATTTCGGTTTCTGCTCGAAATGCAGAAAGCGCTCTCGGCGCTTAACAGCAAATCAAATCGAGCGTGTATATTCGCTTCGTAATTCAGCCTTTCGTTCGTCCGCTTTCGCTCCCGCAATGCGGAACATCAGGAAGGTGTCAATGAAATATGGGAGTTAATAAACTGCAATTACGGATCGTGTGTGTGTGTGTGTGAGAGAGAGAGAAAAATAAACTCTCATATTTAAAGAAAAAAACATCCGTTATCTCGGGAAACAAAAACGTTCCTGCGGATGCATACTCGCGTATATATAATTTAGACGACGCAACGACGTCTAAATTATAGCCGTTTGTAATTACGTAATCGCGTATTTAACCCGATAATAGGCATTTTCGAGAAGTTAATTGGGCTGTTGTATTGACAAACGTAACGTGGTAATAACACATAACGTGAACGGCATATAACTTGTCATATTTTAGCAAACGCATTGCGCGCATGTTGCTAATTAAATTCGCTTAATTACCACTACCTATAAACCTATAAACACTATAATATTTCGGAGAAATTACCGAGTCTGTAATGCCTTTTAATTAGAAAGTGATGAGAGTATAATATCCCATTTACACAATTACAGAGTTGTATTATTGTATGAACGCGCTCGAGCGTGTTAACTGCATGCATTGGTGGCAAGACCTGGAATGATTCCGAGCTCTTTGAAAATGCATTGCGCAAATCTACTTGCGGCGAAAATGTTTCTAAGTAGTGAATAAATTTGCGTTTTCGCGCGTGAATCTACTTTGCCAATAAGAATTTAATTCGACTTAATCAAGCAAGGCGAATGTATACATAGGTGTGTGTGTGTGTTACAGTACAAGCAGTAATCGTCCGGTGTACTCTCTCAACTTTAGAACAATCATAGAGTTAAATGGACATCTGGTTCCGTCACATTCGTTCAATTTGGCAGGTAATTGAAAAAACGTTTTATTTATTATTAGTTTTAATTTCTTTAATATGTTTAAACAATTAATTTAAAAAAAATAATGTTACTTTTTGCACTTGGTAATAATAAATGTTTTTTCGTCCCGTTGTTTCCTTATTTATTTAGAAAAATGCGGATATGTTACCAGAAAATAATGTCGGCAAGCAGTAACCATTATCACTTTGCACTCTTTATGATCAATAAAAGTTTACGAACTACACGACAAAAAAGAATTCCAATAAAGGAACTATATATCATACAAGAAATAACAGTAAATAACTTTAGTCATAAATCATGGCTGTCACGACGGAGAGAGTCCTTTGCCACCGTGTTATGTATAAATACTCAATAAAAAAAAAAAAAAAACAATTTGTAACATCGGTTTTTAATGCGGTACTAATATGTATGTAAACTTTTCCACTTAGAAAAAAGACAAAAATAGAATGCACAAACTGTATGCATGCATGTAATAATAATCGTCTTGTATTGCATGAGTTGAAGTCGCGGGATTATCTTCTTCTCACGTTCTTTATTCATGACATAATGGAGTACGTAAGATTTGCACGGTAAATTATATATATATATATATACACACATGTATTCATTCTGGATACAAGGTGCGCATCAATGATTATCTGCACCTTGTTTTTTCGTCGTGGCGAGATACAACACGAGATATTCGATAGTCTTTTAAAGATCATTTTGGGACGAGACCGTATCATCGACAAAACAGATGAGATTTTAATTAATGTATGATTTCACTTGATATAATGCATTTATCTTTTTTAATTAAATATTGCGATACATCGAGAGAAAATAGATACAAGAGAAATATTAATATTATAACACATTTATAATATAATATAATGATATTTCAATCCTAATTTGTACTAAAACGTATTAAATAAAATATTAGATTGTTGTGAAAGAGATATGATATTTCATTAAAATTGTAAAAGTAATATTATTTAATATTATGTAAAACCAGTTTATGTACACATGTATCTTTTGAAATTTTCAATCGTGAATTGACCAATTCAGAAAAGATCTCATGACGTTTTCGGGGTTTTATTGCATTTTCGCTTTGATTCTTTGATTTTCCTCTCTGTAGATCACGAGCAAAATCAACGACGCGGGAAACCGGTCCGGTGAATTTCATTATGGTATCCAGACATTTGTGACAAAGGCTTTGGGCGTTTGATCATCGATCTTTGTGTGTCAGTATTTTAGAATTCTACGTATATATCGCAATAACAGTATTGATTTCTCGGAGAGAAAAGAGAGAGTTAAATGGTATAAAAATTACAATATATAAAGAATCTCTAGTGCAAAATGTACATTAACGAAAGAGAAACACACAAGAGATTGAACAGCTTGTGTTTTTTAAAATAACAACGTGAAGCGTGACAACATATAATTTTTGTTCAATCGGTAGATTTATTACCCGAGGTATTTGGACGAAGTAATTAAATCAAATAAATTAACTTGTTACAATGTTGCGGTTTTAGCAGATTGAGTTTTACGTAGATTCTCCTCGCTAAAATGCGAAATTTATCACACTGATGATACACATTGTAAGACAATATTAGGTCATGTTGCATGTTCCTGTACATCATATCCGTTTATTATAGCGACGAAGAAAGCGAGGAACGCTTCATCATCCTATAATGATAAGGTACTTGTTAAGCGCACCGTAGCTTAGCGACACAATCTAAAGATAGGCAAATCTTTATAAGTTGAAGGTAAGTAAACTATACATACTCACACAAGATGCGAGAAGTAACTCTCTGTTTGCTGCGAGCGTGTGCAAAGACATACACACATGTTTCTTATTTGGAACTGCATTCACCAACATCATTAAACAGCCGTAGTGAAGCGAGATTAAATTGTCGAAATTCACCGGATGTTGCGACGCGTCAAAAAGACGTGCTACATGCAAGTGCTTCTTTCTCGTCTTATGGACGAAGTTGTTTTGTCTATCAGACACTATAAACTCACTGCCTAAGGCTCGAGAAAGTGCTTAGAGATTTAAGAGAAGATGCGAAAGTTTCTACATCGTGTTCGAACATGAGAATAAAAAATAGATTGTGGCAAAGTCGAATAAAAAAAAATATATATATATATAGCTGTACTTGTGATAAAACAGAAGAAAAAATGTTCGCAAAAATGTACAATATATGTTATCAATTAATTTAAAAAATACAAATTGTTTTTAATAGTACATTTGTTACGATTCGCGGTTTTTAAAAACTAACATATTTCCAAGAAAGGATTTTTCAAACAAATGTGTTTACATTGTACACCGCTTGTGTATTTATGTTTAGCATTTCATAACAACAGGATTATGCGTCACGAAGTTAATTTTAATTTCTTCCTGCGCGCAGAATGAAGCTCGTATGCTTAATCACGAAAATTGCAGTTTAATGCGTGTCAGAATGTTACAAAACCTTGATTAATTACGTCTTAAAACTGAGAATATTACGATGATAAATTAAGAACAAAATTCAATTATTTTGGAGAAAAATAAATGGATGTACAAGATATCAAAAGAGATTCTTATTTGTTAAAAAAGAAGTGTGAGGAAAAAGTGATAAAGTGTAAACGGATAAAGTGCAAGTTAATACTTTATGCAATATATTTTTCTTGAATCAAAATGACAACTTCGGATTTACATATTCTTATTCGAGTGACGCTAGTTTCACGAGTTGTTTACATCGTTAGAGATTTTTCAAATTCAAATCAAAAACTCACATCACCGAGAATTATAAAAGAGAAGAGAGTATCAGCCAGTGTGCATGAAATATCAAAAACTCACTCTTCGAGTGAGTGCTGGTGATACGGAACGAATGTTTATACGGAAATTCAAACAACATTCACTCTTCAAGAGTCTTTTCTTTAAAAATTTCATGGAAAACAAAAATATCAGTATTAACTGTCAAAACTGAGAATAACAGAGAATTTGCTAGGAAGGTACACATGTAAATACATACGTGTACGTTAAAAGAAGGATCAATTTCTCATTACACGAGTCGCGCAATACAACACGCTGTGTGATGTAAATCATCCTCTTTTTTTTCCCATCTCTTTTCCATGAAAATAACATTGATGATAGTGCGTGGAGATTTCTGTTCTGTCGGGTCGTGAAAGCCCGCGAGGAATTTATTTTAAAGTTTTTTCTCGCAGTGTACAGTTTTTTTTATATGCGCCTCTGATCTGCGCCACGGACCAAACGTTGCGTTTGACACGTCCGGTATATCATAATTCACTGAAACGTCCTGATGTCACACGTGCGCGTTGTTCGCCACGTCCGACAAAAATGAATGCTCGAAAAAAAAAAGGAGGAAGTGTTTAGAATAAATAAGAGAAGCGTCTCTTAATTTTTTCATCCGCGATGGAACGGACGATGACGTGTAAAATGTAAAAATTTCACAGATATTATTAAGCAGAGTCGTGCGTACTTATATGTAACGGTTATGTATTATATATTTATATATAAATATGTATATTTCGACAATGTGTGTAAACGTGAATATTCATTTAGCGACGAGAAGAATGTGCGGACGCGGTGCTTCTGACGATACTTTCGCACATTGAATTCTGATGTACACGTTGAAATCTGAAAAATCCAGATAAAAATTCTGACGTAATATAAAACACGCGCGCAAAAATTTTCACAAAAAATCAACACGGTAATGCGGTTAGTGTTAATTATAGCATTAACTACGCTGAACCGCTTTATACACAAAGGATAACGCGGGAATATTACTTGATATTAGATTTCCATATAAATTTCTGCTGTCTTTGAGAGTTCTTCTTCTAGTTAATGCTCATGAAGAAGTAATTTATGTTAAGAAGCCGGCGGCGCAGCAGGATATTAAATATGTTTGCGAATATCTGACAATATATAAAAAGAAGAGAGAATTTATCTAAAGTTTCGCTCAAAGTAGAAGCATTATTTTTCTCTCTCGTCTTCTTTCTACGTCAAAAATTTAAAAAAATCACAATTAAAACTGTAATACCAGAAAACTGAATTGATTGGTTGATAATCAGCCCGTTCATTATCTATTAATCCTAGCGCATATCGAAAATACAAAATATTTTGGCGTTATTGAATCAAAAAACCGATATCGTGTCCCTCAACACTATCGACGACTTCTAAGTGGTGGCATGATATTCAACGTTTAAATGATTATCAAAAAATAAAGAAGAAACATTTTGATGATAAAAGAATGATTGCACATCTCGCGAGTAATTAACGTGTTTTTCTTTGGCGGTTTTAATTGATTACCAATCATGCGGCATTGTGTGCGGTCCAATTTCCGTTTGATATGAAATTTCAATATTGACAAGTCGATATGTGAATCGAGAAGTGAATGCAAATAGTAAAGGGACAAACAAAGAGAGAGAGAGAGAGTGAGAGCGTAAAAACAAATTAAAAAATACATACACTCTTATAAAATGTATTTTATATATTTTAAGAAAAAATTACACGCATTACACGTTTTTTTTTGTGCAAATTGCACGCACGGTTTATTTCACGGAGAAAAGTGAGTCAAATCTTGTGGTGTATTTCTCGGAAAATTTTATGTTTGGTTTACGTGTTATTGATTACACACACACACACACACACACAACATTTCTTCTAAAATTTGATTTCGACGATATTCGATGCGATACGATAAAGCGTGGGGAAATGGATTACGGAAAAAACATTTTGAATTGATACGCTCTGACTTTTGACGCTAAACATACAGGTACTTTCTCAGGATATGCATTACACTCCAGAAACCACATCTGAGTCAATGCAGCCCTTTCTGTTTTGCCACAACCATTTTGCTTTACCTCTTTTGTCGCATCCAATTCGCCGCAAACCTGTTTCCGTCGCGTACACGTGGCATACTTTGTATTGTTGAAGTGGAATGTGTCGTATGCATTAAACATCTTGTACCCGCGTACTCGTACACATGCTAAGTACTCAGACGAGGAGATGTTAATTATTGAATAAGAGTGCGAGAGAAGAGGAAGCGATAGGAGAGGTTCTAATTTGTATTGGCTCTTTTGCTCTATCGTATTATTGAGTTATTTAAAATGCTAAAACAAATTCCAAGTTTTTAATTAAAATTATTGTCAACGTGCGCGCGACGTTCTCCGAATCCCCGCATTCTGTCTTTCTTATTGTTTAAAACCCGGCATTGTGCGCGAGTCAAATTGCTCATTGAAGCGTGTATGGGGGCTTTAAGTGCCGACAATTTTTGGGCAACAATATGAACAAAACCGAACGATTAATATTAACGTCGCTTCAAAATGAGAACGTTCGCGCGCGCGAGTTGAAGGCGTTTCAGCACCGCGAAGCAAAAACGCACGCAATAATACTTGCCCGCGCGTACTTTTGACACATCCCATTTATTTCGCATTTGCAATATTTCATTCACGGTAGTCTGCGTATTATCTCACCCGCGATAAAATCAGTTGTTACGAAGAACACAATTTCGCATTTTACTCTATATGCTAATTTTCGGCGATGTTACAACATGAAAGCAGAAGATAGCTATTATTATTACCCATTACGTGTATGTTCCTCGTATAAGCATCTTTCACGTAATATACATACGTCCGCCCGTACGTCCGGCCCGACACGCGAACTTGTAACACGGCGCTCGCTCCAATACGAAATCCGAAACTACATACCGTAGCTTTCGATACGCGTTTGTTGTCGCGATAAAATTTACATAATTTACGCGAGTACGTACTAGGCGTCATCTTGATTGTTACACATATTAGCATACACACATTAGCGTACAGTACAAAATTATTGTACACCGATTTGTCGTCATAATGACGACGTTAGTACCTTAACTATATGATAATGCGATACATTTCGCAACATGTCGGCGTGTGTTTTGTTTTCATTATGTAAATATGTAAATGTTATCCCGATCAGACGTGCCCGTTATGATTGATGATAAAATGCAACGCATATTGATTTGATAAATAGTCAAGGATTCAAAGGTTGAGGAGAAACAAAAACAAACTCGAAACCTTTTTAGTTTACAGATACGCGGATAATTCTCCGCGAGGTGTCATCATCGCGGATGTTTTTTTTTTTTTTTTTTTTTTGTTTTAATCTGATTTTTACGCGAAGATATACAGGCGATATGGTTCATTTTTTTCATCTTTTATATTTATGATTTTTGTAAAATCGCGCGTATACAGACGCATGCACAGAAATTATGGTCGCTTTTATCTTGCCAAGCGTATGTATATAAAGCTTTGCTGCGTAAGCTGGTGATACATTCGACGTAATATATAGCGGAGACAGACTGATATGCATTCGACTCTCGCGCTGAGATTATATACTGGCAACTGGTAAACAAAATGGCAAACGTGAATAGCATCGTTCGATATTAAACACGAAGTGCGAATTGGATTGGATGTTAGCACGTAGTGTATTTTCCTATTGTATTGAATATATTTATATGTATATTACTCACCTTTTGTGCTTTGATTTTGACTTGCATTCAATTTCTCGTTTTACAACATATTTTATAAAATATAGATCATGTATCACGCTTTTCATTTTCATATTTTTGTAATTTTCTGCACAAAATAACTTTTATACACTAAAATTGCTTACAAAATCGTTATTAAAATCACAACTATACAAAATTAGAAAAAAAAACAGTAGAAAAATTTACGAAAATAAAAATAAAATATTTTCATCTTACACATACGCAAAGAAATAAAAAATGCAACGAAATATTGTGTGCGCAGCAAAACTGCTGTCTTCGTGACAAAGATAAAACTCCACAGTTTCTACGGATGCGGGTGACCGAGAATCTCGTGAATTGCGGCTGAAAGTCGGCCATTAGACACGATGCTAATTAGACACGAATGCTAATTTCATACGAAGAGAGCGTCACGGACGAAAAGCTCTTTAGGATCCCACAAATGTGGTGTGCAAACCGTCGTGCTTCCGTTCGAAGTTCTTTTGAAATGAAATTCGCAAATCTTCTTGTCTGTGTGTGCGCGATATAAGAGCTTCGGTAGCTTCAAACGTGTTCGGAATGTTCTTTTATCGCAACTCAACGTGACATTTCCAGACGACTGCGACGGATAAGGGAACGATATACACCAGACGGGAACATGTAACTCGGGAATGTTGAAAATTATCCGGGAGCACAGACGGGAGGAGAGTATCACGTGCGAAGTAATTTAATCCTTTTCTCCAACGCGAACGTGAACACAGAAGCTAAGTGAGATTCAAACTCACTTTGTCCGCAGAACGCGACACACGAAGGTGAGAAACTAATTCACAATATGCAAAACGTTTCAATTGCGATCGACTCCTTTTTCAAAGCCGACGGCGCGCGTCTGTGACTCGCAAATACCGAGCAATTTTCTATATTTCTTTTAATCTTTAAAACGCTTTCTCTCGCCATCTTCTATCTGCCATTTTTTTCCTCTCATATTTCGCTCGATAGATTTTCTTCAACATTTCCCGGAACTGAAAATCTCTTCGAGGTATGTCTGAAAATATGCCGTCAATGAACAACACGAAGCGTAATGTGAGAATAAGCGATTCCAAAGATGCTTCTCATTGTTGTAAGAAAGGAATTTCAGTCTTGCATACACCACCGCTCTTCCTCTTTTACACTTTTCGTGACGCGAAGTCACCTGAATAGCTCGGCACTTTATTACGACCTTTTCGTTAATATCACAAAAAGTACCATTTTCTATTGTTTCGTTTTTTGGCGCACAAGCGAGACTTTGCCATAATGTGAAATAGCTTGAAAATGCCGCTTTAAGTCGGTCGGTTTGCATATTGTGTAGTGTTCTCAAACTAGGCATCTCTTTGAGGTCTCAAAAAAAAAATGCTGACTATGAACAAGCGTATGAAAGAATACAAGACCAAGGTCTTTTAAAGTAGTCCACTTGTCGTGAGAACGGAATTCATTAGTTTCTCGTATTGCATACTGCAGTTTTCTGTGAAATAGTTTCATGTGATTATTTCTCAAAAATATAAAATACTTATTATCAGAAACACGACTGTGATTTAACGTGTTTTATTTTGTGTATCAACATAATTAATTTCATAATCTTCTCAATATTTATTTATGATAACACTAATGAAGTACTCAGTATTGCCTTTCTCGTCCTATTATATGTCACACTAAACGATTACATTATAAAAAGTTAAAGGATGAAGAATGATGAAGAAACATGCATTCATCAATATCGTTCGTCCCATCGCACTATATCATATCTGTCGGGCACTATGTTAAAAAGCAAATGTTAAACTTATAAACTTGTCTCTTTTGCGCGAACGCTCGCTTTTTCCCCGCAACATTAATATTTGCAAAACAAGAGTTGTTATGTAGTAGCTAAGACGATAATTATCAAGGATTATAATCAAGGGAGCTGTTTTAAGCGACTACACAAGAGATGATGAGTAGTATCGTGCGAGAGAGAAAGAGAAAGAGAGAGAGAGCGCGCGAAGTGACTAAACTTCAAACTCAAAAAGTTTGCCTGTTTAAAGGCAGAAGCGAAGATTTATCTTCTCGTCGGAAATTGTGCAAACACGAAGCGCGTACCACGCAGAGAATATTAAATGAGAGTCAAGTTGAATACGAAAGACATAGTATGAGTACTCTCTCCCAACACACACTCTACGTACAAATAGTGACTTGTTTAGAATAAAAGATTTAAAAAAAAAAAAAAAGGTAAACTGTCTTTGGGAAAGATATTTTTATCTTCTTCCGTCGAGTTAATCTTCTCCGGGTAATGGCGATTTAAATCACGAAACAAAATATTTACATTGAAAGGAAATCAAAATGCAATTGCGACGATAATAATAAATGCAATTCATCGTACGTACGCAAATATTATTATTGCAGTTGCATATTTATGACGTTTCAAGTACGTCTTATTTTTTTTTTATTTTTATTTTTTTTAAGTAGCTCTATATTCCTTTTTTGCCTCTTTTTAAAAACGGATGTTTTGCGCATTTGTGAAATCGATGTTTGCCCTCTCGTTTTCTCCGTATGAAATTCCGTCTAGTCAGTCGATCAGTAAATATAGAACTACAACAAGCGAGAGGAAGAGAGTGGATGAACGTATGTCATCTTGTTTACGTCCCGTTTCACGTCTGTGTGTTACGTACTTGACGATATGGATTAAGGGCGGAATCACTCTGTCCGGTCTTGCATCGGAGAAATACGGCGGCGTGGCCGCGTTACATGTAACCGACCGGCGCGAACTGGCGCAAAATAGATAAACAATAAAATATGGTTAGGGACCCGCGTATACGCGTCTATAAACTAGAAGATCTATTTTAATAAAAAAAATTGTACCGTTGAAACAACAGACTATGAAGAAGCAATATTTTAACGGAAGTAAACAACAACAGTTTATAGGAAATTATGATATACGGCGGAACACGATATGTATCGCTGAAATATGCGCGGTATGTGTTTAACGCAACGGCAAAAGTTAAAAGGGCTTTTGCGCGATATCAGATATCGAGGCTCGTTGTATGTGCAACGTCAAGCAGCAGTCTGATCTTCGCATCGTGAGTGCAAGCAAATGCTCTGAATTATTCAAGGAATCTCGCTGTGCTACGAGAGGCCATAGGCGCGGATTTGTGACCATCGGCTCTATGTATGTACAGGGAGAGACTCGGAATTGTCTGTGCTCCTTTCGTGCATGACTATGCGGGCGGAGATTCTTGGCCCTCGCCTTCCCTCTCCGCCACATTCTCTCTCTCTCTCTCTCTTGTGCGTGTCTATGTATGTAAAGCCGAACGTTCACCTGGTTGGCAGTTAACTACTATTCATTTGCAGTCTGCCATGCGTCAATCATGCGGTAATCAGACTTCAATATACTCCGCACACATCACCATTTCGCTCGCTCGCGCTGTTGGCGCGAGCTCGTGCTATCGGTTAGACGTGGGATCCTGGCACAGAGCACGTATTGCGAGCACACGCATTTAGTTAATACTCGACGGCGATGTGTGTGGTGTCAGAAGTGCATAGTTCAGAACTGACATTTCATGCGCTTGTCAGCTTGCGGCTTCTCCATTCATCGCGCCAGTAGTCCGGGCTTATCACCTATGCGATCGTATACATACACAAAACTGAATATTTTTTTTTTACGATTTAACTTTACACCCGTTCAAGACGTACACGAGAAATTGTTAATAATATATTAAAAAATTAGCACAGCAAATATTGTTCATCGAGAATGCGCTATTATATTGCATTTAATCATAATTAAAAGTTCGGTACACACACGCACACATGTATATGTACATATTGTATATATATTATTATCAAATCCTCCTATATAAAAAAAGTCATTTGGACCGAAGTGCGCGTTTTGGAGCCGAATGTATCGCATCTATTGTTGTCTCTTTTCCGCGTTGCCGATTGGTTGGTTGGTTGATCGAGTCGAATCGAATCGGTAAGATCGAGAGAGTAAATAATGAAAAGCGATTTTGAGACAGTTCGTCGTATATGTAGAGAAATTAAAAACGCGCGTAACTAAAGTTACGTGACAAGAAAGAGTAGAAAAACACGTGAAAATAACGTGACTGTAATTTATATTATATATAACATTAAATAATACATATTATACATATAATTTATTATATATTTATAATATTATACTTTATATTGTATTATATGTATTATATACATACTACAGAGTAATGTCACTGACCT
>NW_018020598.1:681269-693146 GCF_002006095.1 Pseudomyrmex gracilis
ACTTTAGTCACGTGTTGTTTTTCCACTTCTCTCTCTCACTATTTTTTGAGTTTAATTTTCATGCGTTATTTCTGACATTTCTCATATGTGTATTATATGGTTTATAAGACGTATATATTATTTGTCATCGCGGTGACAGGTTGTGTTCACTGACAACACGTTAAATAAAAATAACAATAGCGTGCGCGTAGCGCGCGCCTGTGCTAGTTATTTAAAAAATAGATAGTTATGGTTTGTAGTACGTAGCGAGTTTCATTTGATTGGAAATGCTGCAACTTGCCGGAGAGAAAAAGTTTTCTCATATTACACTACCACCAACAGATTGTTAATCAACCGGAGTGAATTGAGCTTTATACTTTTATACAGAGAGAAACTTATACAAAGTCACTTTTCTATATTTTAGTTCTGAATGGTACTTAGTACGCATCTCAAACATTCGTTCAAAATCAGATAAAATTCTGACCGAGAGAGAGAGAGAAAAGCGCCAGATACTTACAGAAGGAGCTAATTCTGCAGCCGCAGTTTGTGTGTGAATGACAGAATATATAACCGCGTATTTGAGAATATCTTATTCTCATTAAGTTGAAGTGCACTTCTTACCTTCGATCGATTAATAAAATATTATAATAGGTACGAGAGTTAAGTGCGTTTTACTTCAGAAATATTTTTAAAGCACGTTCCTTCGACTATGCGCGTTGTAACGTTATCGTCACAATATTGAACAACGTAACAAAACAGTTTGTCAAAGTTTCGAAATGCCATCAAAGTTTGATCTCATAAATTTTTTCTCGTGCGTACACGTACGCGGTTAGGATAACAGCATTAGGCTTTTATACACTTACATTGCACAATTTATATATTTAATATCTGACGTTGCACGAAGTTTGTTTAAAAAATACATGTAACGTTACGCTAACATGGATATTTGTGTTCTTCGCGTTAGTATAACGCGGCGTAACATTTTTGTTTTTACGGATATTTTTGACACTTGATCTAAAAACTCGAAGTCGCGACGACCTGTACGAGAGGAATATCGATTGTTCGATTTAATCGTTGTGGAAAATTCTTTCTCACTTTCTCTTCCCGGCGGCGTATTGCCTCATAATAAATGTATGTATGCAGAAACAGACGCGATATATATATATATATACTATCGCTTCACCCACTGGCCCATTTTCGATGGATTTGCATCGATTTGTCTGACCTTAGTTGAAACAACGTGTCATTCTATGTACACTTCGCACTTCTCTTTGAACGAACAAATTACGTACTCGCGTATCGGAGCGCGTAATTATCATTGGCATACGTTGCTTTCGGATATACGCTCTTGTGTAATTATCTCGTCAGGAAATACCGAAGAAGAATCACCGTGCTGTTTTAACATTCCCATTCAATCCGAACCGCGACTGGTGTCTGATGAATAGACGAATAAATGACAGTCCCTTGTTCTTTTCAGAAAATAGCGTACGAGTCTGAACATGAATGCCACCATCTAGTTGGGTAGGTAACACTTGCGCGCCCCGGTTCTTTCGACTACGTATACGCGCCCGTACACATAGGCGCATACATATGTACATGCAGAAACGCCGGACGATTTAGCGCGGTGATCTCGGCTGTGGCGACTGTATTTCCATGGCGTTTCCTTGGTATTTCATATCTATTTTGAGCATTTGCCTCTCCGCCATTGTCTACGAATATTCACCCCCGGCGGCATATGTAAATACGCCTCGCAGCGCGCATCCAATTATGCACCCGTGATGAACGCCACCCTTAACGACTGTAAAGCCCGGGGATGCCAGCCACTCGACACTTATACGCTCGGGAGATTATATCTCGGCCGTGAAATTATTCTCATGGCTCGTAAACTAAGCATTCCCGCTGCACGGGCCATTTCGCGCGTTCTCTTTCTTCGTTCGAACTCTCGAGAAACCCGTTAGAAGAGAGACATAAAAATAAGTGGCGAAACTGAATCTCGCGGTATATACGGCTAAATATTACACTCTCAAGCTGTGTCCAGTTTCTCTCTCTCTCTCTCTCTCTCTCTCTCTCTCTCTCTCTCTCTCTCTCTCTCTCTNTCTCTCTCTCTCTCTCTCTCTCTCTCTCTCTCTCTCTCTCTCTCTCTCTCTCTTTCTCAAGGATACTTATCGTTTGTAGTCTTGATATTTTTTTTACGAGGCCGATGCTACTTATGAAGATAATGTCTCCGGGCTGTGTAATCCGCGCGTGAAAAATAAAATAGGACAACGTCAGATTTGTACATTTGTGGTACAATTTTTTAATTCAAGAGAGAGAGAGAGAGAGAGAAAGAAAAAGAGAAAAAGAGAAAATCTCGTCTCACACACGTAGTTAGTATCTTAATCCGTTTTACGAAAAAAAGAGCAACTACTGCAAACTATTTGCATGAGACATAAGAGGAAAAACTTCGCATTTCACGCGCTTGTCAAAAATCACTCCCTTTATTCCGCGCAAAAATAAGCCGCTTGTATTACTTCTTCACATGATTAAATGGTCACACACAATAGAGGCACAGGACAGTCATAATTCTACGGGAACACGGAAGATTAAGCTGCCACCTTAAATAGAGCGCTTAAGCAGATTATACATTCATAACCTGCAGGAGAGAATGTTACTTAAACGTGCAGGCCACTCCGATATTCAAGACAGACAATGCACCTGGTTTCATTGCATACATCATGGCTACTTCTCTAAGCTCACTCTTTGTAAGAATACGCTCGGGTTTGCTTATTGTGCCACATAAAAACATGTACATTTTTAATATACATGTTTTTATGTGGCACAATAAGCAAACCCGAGCATATTCATACACACAATACATTAAGTACAATCATGTACTTAACAGACATACACAAATGTACACAAATTTCGTGTATTATTATAATCGTGTGCACAATATTATTATATATCAATATATATATAATATAATAAATATATAATATCATCGAGACCATGTCGGTGTAACTAATTTAAACGAGAAAGCTATATTCTTAGAAATCGAATAAAATGTCGATACATATAGAAAACCTGTACACAGATTGGAATACATTTCGATTCGCGTCGAGGTACCAAGGGGAATTCGGTTTGCATGGAATTTTAAAATATCGATATCTCTTCCTTCTCCTTTTCTTCGAATGAAAGAGAGTTGCGGAAATCTCTTCAGCCCAAACATTTCAGATTAAATATTATATAGCTCGTGTGTGAACGATACGTTAATTTTGAAAATGTAATAATAACATATTGCCAGCTGAAATTGATGTAATTATTTATTTATTTGTGTTTTACGTCCGCGCAATAATATTCGCGTTATTTAACAAATTTCGCACATTTTATTTGTAACGTAACGTTTCTTTTACAAATTTTTTTGCGAGAGACAATTAAAATGGTGATTTTACATTAAAAAAGTTTCAGCGATACAACAATCGCGCGCGGTGAAAATCACGTATAACTGCAATATCAATTTTTTTCCCATTTGAATTAATTATGGCAATTAAAAAAAAACAAAAAAGATGTAAAATTGTTACCGTACAGATATATGTGTGTGTGTGTGCGTGAAACATATAACACTCTGGGTAAATTTGTGGTTTGTGATAAAAAGAACATGTGTTCAGTCAGTTTATCTATATCTAACAGGATGTGCATACAATGTCGCGTCTTTCTTCTCGCAATGTGACCAATTACTTTGATCGTGGTTACGAAGATAATGGCATAGCGGTTGAGTGATGCATGATATAGAACAGTATATGACGGACAATAGGCAAAGACTGATCGCAGTTAGTGTGGTAATCACGGCTGTTAATCACTATGCAGGTAATTCAGTTTCACCAGTTAATTAGATTGTATTGCCGGTTTACGCTTATCATGTTATCGCTGTGTTATCGCGTCTCGCACTTTTTCTCGCAAGTTTTTCTCGTTTCAATCATATATTTTACAATTTTAACTCGCAACCACAAATTATATTTTTTGTTTTTTCACAATACGATTCTAAAAGCTGCCATTCCGCTACAAAATTTATTCGGGAATCATCTACGGTCCAATGAAATATTCTATAATAAATTATCAAAAACGCGCGTTTGATATTTCGTGTATCAATAAAATTTCTCGCGCGTGTACGTCGAAATAATATACAAGTGCGAATTTGTTAAGCTGCTCGTGAAAGTTTTGTTAATTTATTAACTGCATTAAAGCCAGTTTAATTTATGTGCAAGTTTACATACCGGACGATATGATTCCTCGGTCACAGACTAATAACCGGTCCGACTGTAATATCCGGTTTGCTGGCCGCGTTACGTTGAGGAAGTAAATTCACTTAACGAGGAATATTCATTTTCGGATTAATTTTCCTCGCTTCTCGTGCCGCTCGTGGTTCATGGAAAAATTACTGTGGCGGCTGTGCAGTCATGATTGCGAACTCTGAAACTGCCGGACTAAGTAATTCTCCTATACCACTTATAAAGGAGCAGATTAAGGAGTTTATTCCCTGATCCGCGTGATTATCTTGAAACTCTGCGGGATGTACGATTTATTTCGAAAAATATGTTTCCATGTATTTTTCTGCGGCGTTGCAGAACGCAACAGTTTTCAACAATATTTCATAATGCGCTGCTTTTACTCTACCAAACATTCAGTTTTCAAAACACACATTTCGCATTTTAAAATGGAAGATAAGTGACACTTTTTTGTGAATCACACAAAATTGATACAACCACATTGTTTGATACAGGCAAAATTAACACGGTGTAATAAATAAAATTTTCGCGAAATGTATCTGGCAAACGTTGTTGCGGTCAAAGCTACCTTATCTATGACCCGATTTGCAGCGAAACAAAGTGCAGCAGTATCAGTGGTACGTGCTTTCAACGAGTTTCGTTTTGCGATATCGAGGCTACCGGAGGCATCGTGTGTAAAGTTTATAAATGGTTGAGTTCGGGAAGAGTTCCCGAAACTGATTAGAACATTTCGCGAGTACTTGAACTTTTCGAACGATGTCACGTACCTGTGATATTATCAGATAATATGTACATTACTTTCGTTACATGTTACTATGCCCTGATATACAGTATGCTAGGGCACTAGCGATCAAAACCTCGCGGAACAGGCCCGGGAGAGAAACTACTCCTCTAGCTCTTAGAGTTCCGCGCTTATTCCGCTAGTTTTTAATAGCTAGTACACGTACATAACACATAGCGATCAAACATTCACGAAATAAGTGACGGGGAAATCCCTTTTCTTGCCTTTAAACTCCCGCATTTCCCGCAAATTTTTGATCGCTAGTGTATATACGTGCAACACAATTTTATTTATATGTAATAAATGTATAATGTACTAATTGATTTATTTCAAATTTATTTTGAAAAAAGAAATAATCTAGATTTATATATAATGCGATATATAATTTGTATTTAAATAATACAGCTTTAATTTCAAAATGTTTCGTATTTATCGTACAATAATATTGGTGTAGAGTAACAGTCCGGATACGAATTGGTCTCGTAAATCTTTTCTCTCTCACATACATGTCGTATATATTATGCTTGAATAATACATACATAGACGTAGAGATACATGTACGCTACAAGGATATCTAATTCACACATCGAGCTGTGACTATAAATTTCTTGAACAACGTGGAATAATGCTCGGATCATGTATGCTGAGAGCTTATTGTACTGTCTATCAAAATCCAAACTCCGCTAAGTAATCTTAAGATATATATATATATATATATATATATATATATATATATATATATATCTATTATGAAATCTGATTAAATTTGCATATATATATTACAGAAACTGAGAAGCGAGATTTGGATTAACACGGAGACTATATACGTGTGTACGTTTACGTTGAAATATTGCAAAACTTAGACTTCGCTTCACTCGAAGTGTGCGAAAGGATGTGTTACATCGAGTGTATTATATAATCTCTCTTTTATATTTTATCTTTGTGCAAATAAATTTTTGAAGTAAAGAATGACATATCGTATTCATGTATTTCGCGGTTACATATATATTAAGTTATATATTTTGTGAACCCTGTGTTTTCCCGCGGAAAATGTCTTACTTTACGTTACATATTGCAGATATAAGATGTGTACGGACCATACACAGCGGCGGCGGTGATGAAGCATGTGATATTCTTGGAAGAGTTATGTTATCCTAAACTCTTTCCCTCTTTTAAAATTTAAAGCATCGTGCTTCTAAGATAAGAAACCGCGTCTCACATAGCGCGAGATCGTCTGATAACCGTTACATAAATCTGAGATAACGTTTATGCAAGAAACAAGATACATATATAAACGGTGCGAAATTACATTTCTAACATTCAGCTTGGATCAACCTGAAATGAATTTGCTTGTGAGGTCCGATGAATCTTGGCAATCTTAAGAGACGATCTTGTCGAATGACTATTGTCCGCAACACAATATGCCATGTTTGCCATGCCAGGGATTACGAGCACACTTTTCTTAAAACAAAGAGTCTCCTGATGGAGAGAATCGATGAGGGATCTTCATAACTCCGCGCACACATTTGCAGGAAATTCATTACAATTGAGAATTCCATATAACTGCACCTCCAATCATTACACAGGGCTGCATTATACACGATGCAGCTTTTATCCCAGTCAACGGCATTGTTCTCGATAACCATCGGAGAAAACTAAAAAACTGGCTCTCCGATGGCTCGTTTATCGTCAAGAATCAATGTATCTTATTAAAGAGTCGTTTTTGTTTTGCGCGATACTTCGAGAACAATCTTCAAAATGCAATAAAGCTTAGATTTAATAACATACGTCGCTTGTTAGATCTGTCCGTGCTGTCATAACGTTGTCTGTGAGATTTTGCACAACGTCATATATATATACGTACGGGCTTTCGTTGCGGGATCAATGCAGCACGGTGAAATTATATGACGAAAAAGTTTTATTAATGATTTGACGTTCTGAGCAATTAATCTGCTTTGATAAATGATGTAATAATTGATATAATGATACATTAATTGCCCACGCAAAATCGTTTTTACTTGACACGTTCATTACTTACAAACACATGTTATATAAAATGTAATTCTAGCGAACTCACAAAATTAGAATATTTTGTAGTAGAAATTTTATATTATTCTTGATTCTTTGCAGATATTATGATATATAATTATAATACGTTTCAAGTTGAAAGATTGAAATTATATATTTTGGCGAGTGCCAGTTTACGGGTATCGGAGACATATGAGAATGATATTTACATTTATTAAAAGTAGTAATGGAAACGAAACAATCGGCGGCAAATGCATCGGAGGTGCATTTTCCCGTCTATGTAGCCCGGAAAATTGAAGTCACCGTTTCCAATTTTAGTTTCAAACTATAAACGAGAGTATTCGGTGCATTATTCGTGGAGTTTCCGTGTTTGCTTATTTACAGTGAGAAATAAAAAAGCTTTTTTTTCGGGAAATTAAAAAAATGGAACGTTTTTTTACGTCAAAACTAAAATTCAAACATTTTCTCTAAAGTTATTATTATTAACATTGATATACCGTAAACATTTTAAAAAGTTTTTATTATTTATATTGATACACGTATAGGTAGATAAGTGGAACTAAATTTCTTCTGCTTTGATAATAAAAAAAAATAGAGGAAATCATTTTGCGGTTGAGAAATCAAAGTTTGTAAAAAAGAAATGCAATCCACTTTCATATCGTTTCAAGCAGACTGTGCTTAGTCTGAACGTCGCCGTTTTGTATTTATGCGTGCGTATGCTCGGCAACTGTAGGCGGTTATGGCAAAATCGATTACAATCTATATCTAAAAAAAAGATCAGATATCAGAACGGGTTGTGGAGCAACCAATTACAGATTTTTATCTCTTTCCATTTTCAAATAACAGCGGAATCTAAATCCAACACACGCACACACACACAAACCCACAAACTTTAAAATAAAATGCGCGGTAAGTACAATAAAACAAATACCTGTACTATATTGTTAAACAACTTTTTCTACATGGCTGTAAAAAGTTTCTAGAAACGTTTACGCGAGAAAAACATATGAAAGAATAAACGCAAACATCAAACAATTGTGCAATTGCCGTTTGAATTTAGTAAAATGCAGATCAATCACGCGCGTGCATCGTGAGAGAAAAACGAAAAGATTCTTCTCTCATGTTAATTTCAAACGCAAAATCCGCGTTTTCTGACAGCTTGGAATGTTCGAGATAAATAAGATTAATGTCCGCAAAAATGTGAGATGCTGTTACACATTACGAAATAAGAATAACTTCATGACGAGCGCGCGCCACAAGCATCAGAGATTATGAAAACTGGTAATGGGTTTTTTTTTTTTTTTTTTTTTTTTTTTTTTTTTTTTTTTTTGTACTTTTGTTGTTTATTAGTGTAATAAGCGAAATTCTCGGAGAACTCTATTAGCACTAAAATCGTTGCAGCGAAAACTTGTAGAGAGATTTTTTACGCTTTCGCGCTCTTCTGAGTGAGAGAAGTTGCGCGGCGAACTTTTTTCTGGAGAGCAGTTAAATTTAGTTTCATATAGAACGTCAAATTGCACGAGAAAACGGCGTATCGACTTGTTACATTTTCACATCATCTTGATTAACCATTTACGAAACACATATTCGTTCCCTAGGGAAAAGGAGAGAGGAGGGAAGGATTACTGCATCGACTGCCACGTATTCACGAACGGTTTGATTTTACACCCACACTTGTAATTTTTTCACATATCCGCGCTTAAATATACTTTATATCGCATGATGTATATATTTTATGTCTTTATATTGCCATTTATTCGTGTTATCCGTCACGATAAAATCTCAAAGCAAATTGGCGAACAATTCGTTCGGGCGCGGTCCAGTCATATGGTGATTAATCGAAACCATCGAAGGGATCCGGATTCGCGATTAATACAGCGCCGACCGCGGGTGTGTGAGAATATTGAGTTGAGTTTTTTTTTAAACACGTGCGCGGAATATAGGATTAAAATGGTAATGGTATTGGTCATTCATACACATTTTCTGTGCTAAAAAAAAAAAAAAAATGGAGAGATAAAACGCACTTGTGTGATACGCAAGAATCAATTTCCTTTTATCAAACCGATTACGCCGTTCACATTGTTCGTCGTTGCGTTCAGTGTTAAAACTAATTTATATAAGAACCGTCGAAATTTTATCTTTACGCTTTATTATCCTAACGACAAGTGAAAATATCAAAAACTTACACATAAAACGGAAATGGCCGTACAAGCTTTATTTATTTTCGCCTCTCTCGATAATATTATTTAAAAGAATAAAATAGAAACAAAATACGAGAAAAAAACAAAATATTGCAAAAAAGTGATTTCACTTAAACTCTGTTTAATTTTATGTAAAATTTTTTGTATTTCGCAAAAATACCGCATCTCGGTTCTGATTCACTACCAGCCATCGCGAAATATTTTATTGCTCTGGTGTAACAAGATTTTGGCCCCGGAATATCTTCCGCAACAATCCATCCTATTTCATCTTACCGGATCGATAACGATCGCGCGCAATCCCATCGGTCCATTCGTCTTATCCGACTTTCATGCCTCACAGTATCCACCAGCCAGAAAGATTGATACATTATAAAGCATTCTTGCTTGCGCGTTACTAGCGATTATTTATAGTTGATCGGGAGAATTTCTCTTCCGTCGGTCGCTGCGAATAGAATATCTTTATCGCAACTTTCACGAAAAACAAAAAAGCCACGGCGTAGTAAGTGTCAAAAGCTGAATAGACGCGCGATACGTAGTATAATTAAATAAACAAATATAATTAAACGAAGTATAATTAAATGCACAAATTTTTAATTTGAATTAAATTTTAATTGTCACACAAGTCAAGTACCTTATTATGTACAACCTTAAAGAGCCGCTTCACACCGCGACGCGGCGAGACCTGATTTTTTTTCACCGCGCATGATGTTTTCTACAATTTAATAAGAACGCTCGAAAAGTGCTCGACAACTTAAAACGCTTTTCAAAGGAAAGTAAAAAAAAAAAAAAAAGTGAGAAGAGACTCTTCCGCGAGAAACACGGAGTGACACTCTGAAATAATGTACAATTTTAATAAACGCGGAAAATTCCGTATGTTCATTTAATCTTTCACGAACCGACACGTAGCGTTACTTTTAATTATTAGACTCAAGTACGTGCTCAGAATTCCGTTCTCTTTAAACTGCATCTCTTCAATTCCGATTGTCCTTATTCGAACGCTCGTCGTGAATGTAGGGAAACAGCGTTGTAACTCACTTTAAATTCGGCGAGCCCGAGGGAAAGTCCACTCCACGCTTGCTTGCTTGGACCAATAACACTGGCTGCCACAATTACCATTATGAAAAGAGAATTACGAAGCTAAGTGTTTAAATAATCGCGCAACAAATATTGACCGTTAGTCGATTTCGACGCGGTAATTTTCGCGTTAATGCAAACATCGCGTTGCTAGTTTTCCGAGATTACATTCTCTTTCTCTTTGTGACTATATGTTGATATGGCATTTAAATAAATCTCTCGCGGAGACCACTGTAATTGCAATTTGATTACAGCTGAGCTTAAATTAATAATCTTCTCTTCTCTCGCATATAACGTGAAACGGGATTATAATTTTCCTGTCTCTTCATGCGAGTAAAAACCCGCGTTGAATTCTTACTCCATGCGGCAATATTTGTGTACCGAGTATATACACACTCACGCGCTTTTTGTCTATAATTCGTGATTTAAGAGTTTCAATGAAATATCAAATGTTGTGAGTATGTGTGCATATAGTAAAATTATTATATATTGTTTCTTAACAATATTAATATTTATTCGGTGTGATTTCGAAAGACAATTTTTCTCCTTTTGATGGTTCGTTACAAAAACTGTAACTAAGAATATATGACACCGCGATATTTAAATATGTGATTTGCAACACACGCGTTACCTTCGACAAAATATACACACTACGACGGCAAAAAAATTTTGATTTGAACAGGAATACGCTATCTTCGATGTTTCTTCTTCTTGCGTTTTCTGAAAATGCGATTTCTTTCCATTTCCAGCAGTGCTTTATCTTTCTATTCCGTACTCTCAGTTTTATTCCCATAGTTTGTTTGACTTTTCTCATCCAATTTTAGCAAACTCTTCCGTATGTTTGCCTTTTTTTTCGCGATGTGATCCATTTCCATATTTTGTTGAAGCGCGCGCGCGCGTTCGAGCTTATTCCTGTATCCATGACTGTAAAAAGTTTTAAAACTTTCCTGCCGATTGTGCTTTTCATGTATATTCATACTCCGCGACGTGTACATTTCGCGATTTTAATCGATTCAATTCACGTGCGTATCCTTCACAGAATTTACAGTTCAGCTCAATATGTTCCACACACAAACGTTTCATTGCTTTTCTGCTTTTTGCGGGGAAAATTGAAAAAAAATTCAGACACACCTTGTCTCTCCGTTCCACATCAATTGCGACTAATCGACTTACAAAGAAAACAAAATACTAGACAGACAAAACCAATATTACTATTTTTCTTTTTGTCATTTTGGTCTGGTGATTTCTGTGTAGGATATGGACTTCTCGTAAACATCACGATGTTATCGCAAAACACGCGAATCGAAAAACAAAAATCATCATCTATGGATCGAGGGTGAGACGTCATGGCGAATCAATCGACTGATTATCATGAGGACGTTTATCAATGGAACCATACAGCATCGTCGGACGAAGGAGATGCTGAATACTTACCTTACTGGACGGATCTTGTTCTAGCAGGATTATTCACGATGCTTATTATTGTTACTATAGTGAGCAATATCACATCCGTTTTTTTTGACATTTGAATTATATAAACACACATATA
>NW_018020598.1:693288-707813 GCF_002006095.1 Pseudomyrmex gracilis
ATATATATATATATATATATTCACACAATCATCATAGATTGAATTTATATTACTCACGGTTAGTTTGAGTGTCTCTAACTAGCCTTGAAGCATGCGCTTGCAACAATCGTGTGTGATTCTCTTTCTCGTATTATTACAGGTTGGCAATACGCTGGTGATCGCAGCTGTAATTACCACCAGGCGATTACGGTCCGTGACTAATTGTTTTGTGTCTAGTCTAGCGGCGGCGGATTTACTAGTTGGCCTAGCGGTGATGCCGCCGGCGGTGCTGTTACAGGTATGCCCAACGCATTTGTCATGCGTTAAAACGCAATAAGCGCGAGTATAAAATGTTTAATTCATCTTCTTGCAGCGGTAAGCTGCAAGCTTTCACATCACAAATTGTAATTCGCGATAAGATCTTATTTAATTGCCGCGATCGGTGCTCATTATTCATGGCAAACAAATTGCAGCGCACATTACCGTAACGATATTTAGAGCGGCATTTAATTACCGCTAGCATTTAATATAAGTCTCTTCCTTTTCCCCGCGTGCACGGCATCGTGCGGACTCTTCCAGTTTTTGACTCTTATCACCTTAGCATACAAGAGATATATATCTTTTCTTTTGTGTAAATTGGATTTTTTTTACGCACGTGTAAATTTACGTACGTTAATGTTTTTTATTGACTAGACAATTTCTCGATGAAGCTTACAGGAGGAACTTGGGAACTGGGCGAGATTCTATGCGATTCTTGGGTCTCTCTTGATATTCTACTCTGCACGGCCAGTATTCTCTCGCTGTGCGCCATATCTATAGACAGGTAAATCCTGGACCACACGCATTTTCAAATCTCGTCACGTAGATAACAGGATTACCCGGCGAGTTTCCCACCAGTCGTTCCACTTTTCGGAAATGGACTTTTCTCTGTCATTAAAGATAAAATTTTGCGCCGACATAAATTTTAACCGACGAACGTCGTAGCTTTTACGAGTCAACGTTTGAGAAAAGAGAAAAAAAAGAAATTAAAGAAGAAAATCGAACGGTTAGAACGAGTGACTTCCGGCTCGTAGAAAGTTTGATCAAGCAATAAAGTATTTTTATTCTGTTGGCTCATCGTTACGATCAAACAGCTTGATATCACTCGCTGAAAGAAGGTTGCCTTTTTATGGATCTTGTTCGCTTTTTTTTTATTATTACCTTCTCCCTCTTTCTCTCTCTCTCTCTCTCTCTCTTTCTTTCTAATGCAGTAAAAAAATAAATTTCGAACATGTTTTATAATACGCGTGATATTTTAACTGTCCATTTAATTACCTCGCAGAACAAACATCTTTCCCGCAGTTTATGTCCTCTTGCATCTGTTACACCGTAATATATTATATATATACAAAATTGCTTCTTACATTCTATATGCAGCGTAAGGAACTTCTAACTACATAGCTCACTAACCCATATTGATCATAGACTATGCAAATTTGTTCATGTAGCATGAAGTTGCCATACGCGCTTGATTGCATTGCAGACAAACTATAATTCGATGTGGGTGAACCTTCTTCGTGGAGTCAAATTAACGAATATTGATCGGAAGAATCAATTCCGCGTTTTTTTTCTCAGTTTTTTTTAAATATCGCGGTTGTTAGATCCTCGAAAAAATTCATTGCGATACTCGTTATCATTATCGGTATTTCTTGTTCAAGGTATCTGGCCGTAACTCAACCGTTGATATACAGCCGACGACGGAGGAGCAAAAGACTGGCCGGGCTGATGATCGTTGCCGTATGGATAACAGCGGGCGCAATAACGAGCCCGCCTTTGCTGGGTTGTTTTCCGCGCGCAACGAACCGCGATATCAAAAAATGCTCCTACAACATGGACTCCTCGTACGTGATATTCTCGGCGATGGGCAGCTTTTTCCTACCCATGCTGGTGATGTTGTATGTGTACGGCAGAATTTCGTGCGTAATAGCGGGCCGGCACAGAAGTCTGGAAACGAACGAGGCGGAAAACGTTCGGCCACGTCGTAAATTCACGGTGAGAATTCGTTTGATACAGTTCTCCTTAGGGATTGCGCGTTATCAGCGCGCGCGCGCACAAGAGCGGTAGTTCATTTCTTGTTATACGCAATATTTTTTTCTCGTATTTGCACTGATTGTTCTTGTAATTCAATAGAAACTAATATCACGACTGTGTATTATCAGATCAAGTAAGAGAATTTCTTCAGATTAGGAAAAGTGTTTTGCATACTTGCGTCACATTAATCTCGTGTTTTCGCGTATCGCGTTCGCAAGAAATACTACGAGATAATTCTGACATTAAGATATCAGTGATTTATTGATGAAATTCTACTCGATCGATTCGCAAGTTACGTTTCATTGATACACGTGGCATATAACAAATGTAACACAACCATTAGAATATTTGAAATGTAAAAAGCGAGTTTTCAAACAAAGTGGTTAGAGTTATAGACTGCGCCAAAAAATTATATGGATGCATGTAATTGTGTACTTCACGTATTCCAAGAAGCTTCCTCTATTTCTCTAAGTATCAAGCTCTTTTAATTACCCGAAATGCTTTCTTGTCGAGCAAAATAGCTTTCCCATGACGTTCATTTCGCAGACGGGGCACGATGTCGCCTTCCGTACCTGTAATTAACTTTTAAAACGACACCGCACAGAACGCGCGCACAAGAGATAGAGCAAAAAAAATTTTTGGCACGACGGGTAATCAGGGAAGAATGCATGCAACGACAAACGTAGCGGCAATTAAATGTGAATACGATAACGTATATATACGTTTGAGCTGAATTCAGAACAATCTCCATTTCTAATCGCGAGGAAGACAGCGCAAAAATCAACGGTTTAATAGTCCGCTTGTGATGCAAAGCGCGTCCTGTGATTCGTATGTAACGTCGTTTTACACGAGCGACATCGATCAAGATATCATCATTCCTGACGACAATATCGATAAAGATAATGAAATTGTTCCAGTAATGTCGTCGCGAAGAAGATTTTCGAGAAACCGAGACCGCGCTTTTCCCAGGAGACAAACGTCGACAGAGAGCAATTTTAATACCAAGGCGGAAGACGTGGATTTTCCTGTAATCCACATTATATCCGACTTTATACAACCGAGATTATCAATCATTAGCACACAGTAGATATCACGGTCGTCTTTTTGTCGGATTTTGCACTAAAATTTTTTACTTCTCCATTTGTAATTACATTTAAACAATTCATCATGAATTTTGTGAAAGTTCTTGATTGCCTCCCAATTTATACGATGTTTAATTTCAATTTGTCATATTTGAAGAATTTTCAATTACAACAGCAGCATCGGTGAGAACACAACTTTAAGCGATGCAAAACGCGATTTGCGCGCACACACGTGTGCGCTGTATCGAACGGATCCGCAACACTGCGACTCCGATTTATGTTGGAAAAGTAAAACAAGTGGTGTTTAGAAAATAATTCTTTAAGGTACAAACGAACGTGAGAAGAACAACAGTATAGACAGTGAACGATTTATTACCGGTTGCGAAAAGGTTTTCTGAAGATTTAAAGGGAATACTCCCATCGATAAAAGCAAACCTTTTCTCGATAATCTTTTTTCACAGTAGGAAACTATTAAATAACGAAAAAAAGAAAAGTGTAAGAGAATAATCATCTCAATGAGCGATAAAGAGGCTTCGTCGCATGCCGTTTTTTACTTTCTAGTAAGAAATGTTCGATTACGTCACATGTTTGATGTCTAATCTTTCAAGTTTGTATTCGTTAGCGAGAATATATGTAAAGGTTAAAGTTACAAGATCAAAAGCAGACAAACATAAAATATGTGACACATCACGTGCAATGATAATTCTCTTATCGTTTGACGATACTTGACAAGATCGCGAAAGAACAGTCTGAGATTTGATGTAAATTCTCTCGAACGTTATCGAGCTTGTTTTTTGCTCGTATTTAACTTGCGAAGAAAAAACTTTATATTTGAAAATCAGAAAAAAAACAAAATTTCACAAAAAAAAAGAGACAAAAGACTTCGAAAATCTTGCCGAGTTTTGACACACATGCAGAGAGCGAAATTGTTGCAGATTGATCGCGGGAGGAGCATTAAAGCGCAGCGTTCGAATTGCGCGGAAAGCGGCGAGACGTGTGACAAACCAACCGAGGAAGCCGAACCGACGAACATGTGCAAAAAGTTGAGCACAATTCGGGGTAATCAGCAGAGCTGTATCAACAGGGTCGCGAGGGAAACAAAAACTGCGGGCACCTTGGCAGTGGTTGTCGGTGGTTTTGTCGCGTGCTGGCTACCATTTTTCACTCTGTACCTGGCGACACCCTTTGTGCCCATGGAGCCGCCGGACATTCTCATGCCAGCTTTAACGTGGCTAGGTATTTTCTATACAAGTTCAAAGTTGATTTAAACTTTGGAAATTATTTGTGCAATCTCTCTTAGACCTCGATGCTCACACTTTGTTTGCAGTTTCTTCAGAGTTGTGTAATTGCGCGGCGACAAGTTTTTATTTACGGAAAGATTTGTTCGCGAATTTCTTGCTGTTTTTTGTTTTGTTTTTTTTACTTAAGCGGAACGAAATAACCAGAAGTGATTGTGTGTTGTGTTCAGGATGGATCAATTCGGCCATCAACCCGTTCATCTACGCCTTCTATTCGGCAGACTTCAGACTCGCTTTCTGGCGACTAACATGTCGAAAATGTTCCAAGAGTAGACTGAACTTGGATGGCACGAATCGGAAATTACCTGCCCCGGTTAACTGGAAGAAAGATACTTCGAGGACGTGAAAGACCTCGTCTGCATGAGTTTCGAACTTGTCCAATTATGTGGTAACCACACACAATTCGAGAATGACTGTGGTTGAATTATACTTTACTCGTAAACTCACGGTCTGTTAACGATGAGGAAAGCGACGGGTGAACGAGAGAATGCACGCGCGCGCATATTGAAGTCTTGCTAACCACTCGATGTAGTTCTTACGCAGTTTTATAAGATATAAAAGTTTCGAATTTTCCAAAGGTGGAAAGAGACTTTTTACTCAAAAGTTTCACTACGCACAATACATTGGAATACGTGTAGCTGTACTAGAGAATTCGCATAGTTATTTTCCTCACGTACAAGTCGCAATACAACAGACTCGACCGAATCTTTCAAGTGTTTTATATATAAATATGTACTTTTATATATAAATATGTAAATGTTTTTGTCTTCTATAAAATCTGATAGAAAAGTTACTGACATTAATTTATAGTTGAAGGAAATTCTGTGTGAAAATCTACTCGAAGTATGTAGCAGATTCTTTGATATACGAAAACAGATCTTGAAACAAAGATAAAAATAAATAAAAGAAAAGAAAAGAAAATAAAAATATTGTAAAATAAAACGATATGTAATTTTGAATGTCTTTTATGAAAGAAAATTATATATAGATATAGTATATGAAACCACCTACGTATGAGTGACCGATATTTAAACTGTGATCGATTGTCGATTTCGCATTGTGAGGCATATGATATTCGCATACAAAAACTAGAAGATTAAAATATTTTTTTTTTATTAATCTTCGTGTTATTCCATAAGTCAGTGTATCAGATTTTTACCGCGTATATTTTACCGCTTTTTGAAAAAAATTTGCTACATGCAGCGAACACTTTTCACCGATATTTTTTGCATAATATCGTGCACGATATTATGTTTTTTCGTCACAATATTACACTCTCGCTAATTTGCTATCATTTATTTATTATGAAATGCATAGAAAATAACAGTAAGATATGTTAATGAAGCAAAAAACACATTTGTAAATGTAAACATATAGAATGTGTGTAAAAAGTTATAAAATTAAATTGCATATATAATATATATATATATAATAAATAAATATATATATATATATATATATATACATATATCATTAGAAGGTATATTAAATTATAAATTGTATATGTAGAAAAAATCGACAATGAGAGAGAGAAATAAATTATCTAATGTAAAATTATAAGTTACAATCTGATGTATATAAAATTGCGAATAGAGAAAAACTATTATAATAAATAGATATTAGTTATTTAAAATAGTGAATACATTGCACAATAAGAACTTTCATACATTATTGAAATATATCAATCGTGTGCGTTAAAGACTGTATAGATTCTATGAAAAAGACTTTGCTCTAGAAAATAGGTTTTTGATGATACTTTCTTTTTATTCTTCTTTTTATTAATATGTCACTTTAAGACTTCCTAATGTGTTTTTTATGAAATATTTTCTTATTTACAAGCGTCTGAGTTTTCTTCTATATTATATTGCCCTGCTCTATATACTTCTTCTAGTCAATATGTACTAATCATCGGAAATATAAATGTGTGAGCAAGTAATACGAGCTAAAATCAACAGCAAACGAGTGTGGTGCGTTGTTATTTGTTCAAATAGAAACCGTACACATATATAGTAGGTGCAACAATATTAATAATTACTTATATTATTATAAATGTGATATAAACTGTACATATATATATATATATATATATAAATTTATTATTTTTGATTAATATTTCACTTAATATGTATTATTATATCTTTTTTTTTTAATTTTAGATTTTTAGTTTTATTGTTATTAAAATATTGTTTTTATAGATCAAGCAACATAGCGCGCATGTAAGTTATAAATATTAAAAATACGATATTATGTATACAAAATAAAATTAATATTTTCATGCTTTAACTATATAAAGTAGGTATAAGGTAAAAACTTGTTGTATATTTCTCTATTAGTTGTTACATGTTAATTTTACGACCTATTTAATTAATATAACGTTGTATAAACTCTGTTTTATATTATATTGAATCTAATTATTGTGTATATAATTTATTTATAAAATAGTAAGTTTTTATAGAAAAAAACACTATCTCTGTGGTGTTTTTATTATTAAATTGTAGACTTCAAAATAAAATATAAGAAAGTGCATATATATGTATATACTTTTTATTTAGAGTAAATTATAAGCTGATTTACAGTGATAATGACAATATTTATTTAATGTGAAAAGGACTATATTTATTCCTGTGGATTGTTGGTTTCGCCGTTTTCTTCATGTTCATTGTTTTCATTTTCTTCAGTTTCTATTTCATGGTCTCCGTGTCTCTCTAATTTATGCACAGCACGACAGATACAAGCGTATAGAGTAAAACCCTTGTCACATTCTTCTGTAATAGGTCTTGCTAAAAAATGTAAAGAAGGCTAATTAGAAAATGTGAAAAGTAGAAAATCTTTTACGGTTCTTGCATACAGTATGTAATATTTCAATACAGCGAAATACACCTTAGTTCTAGTGTTAGCAAATTTATTGTTTCAAATCTAACAAAAATTTACCTTCTTTCATACAGTTACGTGCAATTTTGTGTATTTTTCCTGCGATTAAAGGACTGTAACTAAACTCATTATTTATTTCCGAATGCACTTTTGCTTCCATAATGTTGTTCGATTCATCCATCTGAAATTATCAGAAAAAAGAAAACGTAAAAATTTGAATATTAACATTGTAGGTATTGCTCAAGTTAGTTTTTAATGTTCCTTTTAAGACTAACTATTACTTTTACAGTAATTTACTACGTGATAATGTATTAAATTTATATTAGTCAATTGATCTCAATTGATTGCACAAAAGATGTTTACATCTTAACATGAAATAAGTCGTGATCTGTTTAAAAACTTACAAGATCAAGCTTCTTTAAAATACAAGTAATAGCGCAGCCGTTGGTATTTTTCTTCTCCGCATTTTCAGGTTTTGTATGAGCGTCAGTCATTATTTCGTCCTCTGAGAACCAGTCACCTACATCGTAAGTCGTAACAGTGCAAAAGATCTTTTTCTTTCTCAAGCAAATATATAAATATTATGCAAATAAATATCTAAACAACTTTAAATAAAAGTAATATAAAAAAATCTGCAGCATTACTTACTCCTAGTCATATTTTTCTCGTTCATACACGTTTCAAATGATTGTTCAGCCTTAGTTTGTGATATTACATTTTTTACTTGTTCCTTTATCTCACCTGAAGACTGCAACGTTTAAATATTAAATATTAATTTAGTTCTTCTATCCTGATTAAAAATACAAGTTATAACGTGTTGATTGTTTGTTTTAGAATATACATATTTTAAAACAAACGATCTCTTTTCTATCTGTATATATAATATATCTGTATATATTAATATATGTATATATCTGTATATATTAATAGAAATATTAATTGCAGGATAATATTTTATCTTAGTAATATATAATTGTAATTTATATTACAACAGAAAAAGATACTCACAACAAGTATTATCACGCAAGCAAAAACAACAAGAAATCTCATCTTACTAGCTAAGATTCTTCTGTTTTCACTCAAACACTGTTTTCCACAGAATAAAATCGAATGTACTAAGATACACTGTATTTATACTTCGTTCTACTATAAAATATTAAAGATTATTAAAAAATTAAAGATCATAGACTATATAAACAATAATTACGCAACATACACAAACACAGATAATAACATCATTCTCGATAATGTTTCAATTCTGACAAGTCTGTTACTATCAGATGCCCCGAGTTGGCATAGAAGAGAATAAAATGTAAACAGTAATAAAACCAAAAGTTTATTTTGTTATTATAACACATAGTAGTTACAGAGTTTTGTGTTGTTAACAATATTAATTATAGTAGTGTAATATATAATTATAGTAGTATAATCATATATATATAAAAATGTTCAATTGAATTATTCTCCGATTTTTTCAGTTACATTATTTATTATTATTTCTTCAGATAATTTTTCTTGTTCTTCATTCGAAGAAAGTGATATCTTTATCCCAGTCATTTATAGTCTGTATGACACACGCCAATGCTGTACCACCTCTCTGGCAATTATCTGCAGAAGCTTCTCTCACTAAAATTATATCGTATAGAATTAAAAAGTGATTACAGTTGTAAGATTTCTTGAGTACAATTGAACGAATACTGCTTTTGAATTTAATAATACTGAACCGTATTTTTTCATATTTAAAAATATGATAGTAGATTACCTTTAGTAGAACAATCTCGTATGAGCTTTTGTGCTTTGGGTAGCAAGGAGTGAGTTTTCATCACTTTAGTTATATTTCCATGAATATGCTCTTCCATAAGTTCTGATCCCTCCATCTTGTATATTTTTAGATCAAGTTTAATTTAGTTTTTTTTTGTTTTTAGTTTTTTATATATAATTTCAGTGCAAAGAATATGCCTAGGTATAAAATATGATCAAGTAATACGTGTAAAAATTTTCTTACCCAGTCTAACTTCTTCAGAAAACATTCTACGAAACAGCCATGCTTCTTCCACTTTTCTCTGTTCTCAGGTTGGTTGTGTACATTGTTAATAATATCTTCTTTTTCAAAACCTTCCTCTAATGAAATAAAAGGATGTTACTAAGAGAGCAATGGTTTAGAAAAATTTTTTTAAGTGCAAAGTTTTAAATGTAAAGTTTTGTTTTTCGTACGCGTTTAATTATTAAATATAATTTAAAATAAAATTCTGTGTGTATTTCTTATCTTTATATTATGTGCGCATAAATTCGACATATATTTTTTGTTTATGTTTCATGTGTTTGTATATGCTTTACCTTCGGTCATATTACTTTCACTAAGACAAACATCTATGAAATCTCTTCTTTTCTTTTGATCTTTCAGTGTTTTAACTACAGTGTCTGCTGAGATAAAGGTCTAAAACATTTTTAGAATAAATAAATATGTATGTTTTGATTGACGTTTAATTAGACTTTATTAACTTTTATTTGACGCAATCAGTGCAATAGTGGCTTAGAATACTCACAACACACGCTAACGCGCAGACAAAGACACAGTAGAATACATAAATTTTCATCTTGAGAAATAATTATTCTTGTTTCACGTTTTACGCTGCTGTGTATACAGAATCTTTATCGTCTACTGTCTGTATTTATATACTTAATGGAAATATAAAATGCTCAGGCCAAAGATATGAGTTAAACTTATAAAAATATATAAAATCGTACAGATTACATAGTATTTAACATACTGATTTTCTCAGTACACTCTTATCATAATTCCGTTTTTTATCATACAATAATATAATCAAATAAACGTATAATGATAATAAGATCATTATAGGTCAAGAAAAAGATAGCGGGTAAATATTCTTTAATAACACATGGTGCGAATCGTTACATAGATTTTAATGTGGGTTCGAATCCTTGCTACGAAAATTTTCTCTTGTTGAGATTTTGATCAAAATAAGGTTTAAATCTTCGCTACAAGAGATTTTATATCTTACGGTTAATATAGTCGCAAGCTCCCATATCGTACCGAGATAACTTATTCGTAATGCACAACAAATGATAACAAAAAAGCTTTTATACAATAATCAATAAATATAAATATCAACGTGTAAAAATTCTACGTACAAAGAAATTTAGTGTTTAGAATAAAAAATCTTTGTCACAAATTCAAGTTATATTCTGCTTATAAAAAAATATTTAAAAAGCAAACATTTGTTTTTATAAAGATAAAAAGACTTTTAATTATTTTCAATCAAATTACGGTCAATATGAGGTCAAATTTTTAAATTAAATTCAGTTCGAAAATTTGTTAATACTTAGTTGAACATTTCACGAGCTTTATAATTTGTTTTAATTATTTTATTACATGTGTATCTCATCTTTTCTTAATTTTTTCATATATAGAATATGAAGAAGTAACTAATACATCAAACTTGTTTACAGTAAAATGTGTGTTTATAGTAAGTGAGACAAAGGTATTAAACTTTATACATACGTTTATTTAATAGCGTTCATATTTTGAGAATTTGTTACATTATATAAACATAGACATTTTGCTTTTATGCTAATTATCTAATTTGATATACCTACGGCATAGAGCTAGAGTATTTCTAGGCATGCAGTATTCCATTGTTATTTGGTAAAACGTGCTTGCACAATAAACCCATTTATACTCAATGCCTTGCGCGCTCTCTTGTACATATATCGGCATATTCACGCTTCGAAACATTTTCTTTCACACATATTTGCGTATTCACCGACGCATATACATTTTCTCATTATCTCTCGCGCACGTAATTTATTTATTTTTATCAATTTATATGCCTCCACATTTATTATTGAATATACTCAATATGCATCTCATTAAAACGTTAAAAACAACATATGTTAAATTATTGTTGTAGCTCTGTTCTTGCGTTATAACGTGATCTGAAAAAATTGACATAAAATACATAAAATAAATTATAAGTTAAGTATGTGTGCTGTAGATGTTTTTCTCGAAATCAAATTTATATTCTTTCCGATCACATTGGTATTCGCACGTGTGTATAATAAAAAATTATATTACTAAAGTTCATGATAAAATGTTTTTTGTTTATTTAAATATGTGCTTTATATTGTTCACATATGGAATGTTAAGCCAATCTTTTGTTCACACAGGTCCCTTAAGCAAGTACGTTTTTGTATGAGACAAGAAGATTTTATAAATCGTATGTGTTTACAAAATCTCTGAAACACATATTTTAACGCACACAGTACAACGCGAAGCTGAAATGTTTGTATCTTGTAAAAATGCTTTTACTTTTGATATTTGATGCAAATGTCGCGCGCAAATAAAAAAGCGCAAAATTGAGGAAGTGAACAGTTTGATCTTTGAGGAAGAGGCGAAAAAAGCGTATTTCGAAAAGATTTCCCTCTCCGTAAAATCACGCGAAAAAGATTTCGCTCCCGTAGCTAATGTCTAGCAAAGTTGAGGCATGTGTGTCCCTCGAAGCGTGTGATTCGATAACGCAAGGTAAAAGTGTTTCGCTTCACGAGAATAAAAGCCAAATGGTTACGACGTTAGTCGCTCGCGCGCCAGTTCATCGATTTGCACATTTGCGAAGTATTTTTGTCAAATAAATATACAAGAAGTCTCAGGCGCGTAGCGCAAAACTATATTACTACGTATTACGAATACTTCTCTCTTTATTATTGTCTACAATGTCGTGCCAAATGCTACATCTTCGTGTTATATAATAAAGTTTGTAACGAACATCGCTACGTGACAACTTCGCTTCACGTGATGCAGATTCGCAATAAGATTTTTGCACTACGAATAAATAAATCATTAATAATCATTGCTAGCTGATAGATAACGCTGCTCTTTAGTAAGTAAACAAAAAAAAACAACACGTACTTACACTTCACGTTTAGAACAAAATATAAACGTTCGAGCGATAACATTGATTATGTCGCGATGTCTGCAATTCAACACTTGTTTCAATGTCGCGCGTAAAGTGAGAACTGAATTGAGACTCGATGGATCGTTGCGATAAATCATTGATACGACGAGTGTTTGAACTGGCTTGCATATTTATTTGTATATTTTGTTGGACCAAACATGTACAGAATCGTATTACAAAAATCTGTCTTCTTCTCCGACATGCGCTAAAGCATGGAGTGTGTGTTTTTTTTGTTCGGAAAATTCAGTTGAGACCTGACTGAAATGATTGGCGAGAATAACGACCGAGATTGTCGATAAATACACAGGCATATAGGGAGAAAACTTATGCAATTACCGATACTATTGAATCATACTTTATATTACGTCGCACTTGTAAGGTCGTGATATATACCTATCGCTTCGTGTTTACGGTTTTACATATAACGAGGAAAAAATATAAAGATATAAATAATGCTTTCGACTGTTTCCCTTCGGTAATAAATATTGTATGTGCACATTTATACGACTTATGTAAAGATTTTTAACATCTTTTTTTCTCTTACATTTCTGGTTTAGCTATTATTTTTTTTGCAATGGAAACAAGTAAAAAGAAAAAATACATGTCACACAAAGAGAGATTCCTGTCTTCGAGTGTCCATAGATATTCCTTTTTCACTGTACGAACAGAAAGAGTACGTCAGTCGTCAAACATGGCAGTCATGTGGTGGCAGTGAAGTTTTTTTTTTTTTTTTGGAGAAGAAAACTTGTAAGAGAGATACGCTACAAATTGTATGAACGCACGTTTAGCGCGCGCGCACGCGTCCAGAAGCCTATGTCTACGTAAAAGTCCTACGTGGATTGGTACTTTCTCGCGAGGAGCACGCTAGATGACAAGATCGTGTGTATCGAAATCGTGAAGGATGATAGCGAAGCACGGTCGAGAGATTATATTTGTTCGTTTCCCCTAAGTAAGTGTATATCAAAGAAACGTTTTAATAATATAAACGTTACGTGAACATAAAATAAAAAAAAAAACATACGGAATAAATACAATATAAATACTGGCAGTGGAAGATGCAATGCAATTACTGAGAGAGGGGCGGGGTGGGGGGAGAGATACAATAGATACATATAAATAGGTACGTGATACGTCATATATTAAGAGAGGCTTAAGTATAATACGAACGAAGTTACGCTCTTTTTTCTTCTCGTTAAACTAATAGCAAATTAGCTTAGATATAAATAATGCGCTTATACAAAAATAATTACGCGGTTCTGTGTCGGCAAGCTCCGCTTCGGATTCACCGATGATCTTACCGAGCTACACACACGTCAGTTTACACATTCGTTTCTCGCGAATCTGCCGATCCGATGTTCCGTTTCTTTCATAAATTCGTTTTTTTTTTTTTCCTATCATCGTTCGCGGCGTCGAAATCATCGATCGCATGCGAGCCTCCGTCGCTCCTCCCTCCCACGGGCTGCATCCCGACACTTCGAGACGAAATATTAGGCCGTAAAGTGAAAAAATCCGAAGCGCGCCCGTCGAAATTCGCGACGCAGCCCGGCGTCCAGTTTTCGAAATCGCGACGCGATTTTCTTGGCTTTTTCGGAAATCAAGTTGCATTCCCACTGCTGCTGACTCTCTGCTGTGTGGTGATAGGGTGAGGTAAGAAGACGTTGACGAGTAATAATTGAAATTTCTTCCACGCATAAAATATAGTTAATATTTTACATTTAGTTATTAGACACTTATTACCTGCGTGATCTATTCACGTATCTGTGATTTTTTTCTGTGTCAATCTTTCGTCAAACGCGAATTACTTCGCGTAATGATTATCGTGTGAGTGTGTGTGTTTGTGTGTTACAATTTACAAAGCGGCCTAATATTTATTTACTAGCTAAAGATCGTGCAAAGTGAAACAGCTGGAACGTTGAATCAGCATCACTGCAACTGAATTGATGAAAAAGACAAGAAACACGTCGCTCGATCACTCCGCTTCCCGTTTAAAGTTGTTTATTGGCTACCTATAACGACACAATGTGTTTCGCATGTGTATCGCACATGCGAAATGTGTGTTTTCGATCGCGCTCGAACCAAACAATCATCTGCAGAGAAAACATATTTGCACGTTTCAACATTCGCGCCATCATCGCAAACATCCCTCTCGCTACATTTGTAGATTTGTTTGTTTTGCAAAAATTCAAAGACCGTTGCTCAGTGAGTAGAAATAGCTATGCGATCGAAGATTCGCGTTTTTTTTTTTTTTT
>NW_018020598.1:709998-713705 GCF_002006095.1 Pseudomyrmex gracilis
AATTGTCCTTGTCACGAGCTTATCTAATTGTACACAATTTTGTTAAATAAGATACCTTTCTCACAGTATCGTCCTAGCCAACCGGTTTGACATCGGCAANAGTAGCTGTTACCAAACGGCGATGGAATGCATTGCGNTCCCTTTNTGCATTCATGTCCGATACACGCATGCGGCATCAGCGCGCTCATNGGCACGATNATATCTGATACGCAACGTAAATACGAAAGTTGTAATAAATTGTCATTTTTTATGTCTGACACTAAAAGCTTGACATACCGGNATGTTCTCGATGNATGGGCTCCTGCGGCATGAACTCCTNGTTACTGCCACTGTTGTTAATTCCCTCAGCTTCAACAATATCTCTCGCCTCGTCGGCCTCTTCCTCGCTGGCAGCACATCCGGGAGAAACACGATGCATCTTTGCGGCGTTGCTGAAGTCTACCAACTTATGATTGATCCACATCTCGGAGATGCAGCCTGAGATAAAGCAGGAAAACTTTTAATGGATCTAGCGCGCGAAGCGCNGAACTTTTGCTCGATCCTGGTATAAAGAGCGATACGCGGTACGAGAATGTGTACCGAGCGTTACGATGCAATTGAGTGCTTGCAGTTAGGCGCAAGTGGCGTGCTCAACACGTACGTAATTCGCATAAATCCGCGTAAGAGATAAANTCACGCTTGAAAAATTGACGCATTTTTCACAATTAACAATACCGTTATTTCGTCACAANAACAAAATTCCACAGAATTGTTGCGTGCAAATATGAATTACAGTAAATAAATAATATTCCGATTACGCGCGTGCAAAATTATCATCATTAGATATTGTTAGAAAATTCAGTATGCTTTGCGAATGTAATTTCTCTTGGATGCGCGCATATACCGCGTTTGCATATTATTCTCCACCCTATGTATATGCAAACGCAGTAAATCAGTATTGCGCCGAGNGACATCAAAAATGTAACCGAATATTAAATGAGGTCTCCGCAAGTTGCGAATTTGCGGCTGATATTCCGAGTTTGCGACAACTATCGTTTCCCAGCGGAACCGCAGAGTATCGCTGTTAGAAGCGGCGGTGTGTAGCAATGGAAAAAGAGAGAGAGAAAGAGAGAGAAAGAGAGAGAGAGACAGAGAGAGAGAGAGCACAAATCAACTGTAAAATCTTGGAGAATCTTGATCATTTTNGTTATTATAAGAATAATCGCCGAAATTGTCCGAGTGTCACGTTGAATATTCAATTGTGTTGAAACGTTTTGATCGGGAACTACAACGTCTGAATTTACGTTTTCTCGCGGTTCCGTGTTGAAAATTGCTTTTCTCGCGGCAAGTTTCCGCGAGAGTGACGGTATACATCAAAGTTAAATACAAAGGATAATATCGGAATTTCACTCANACTTTAATAATATTTTTCAACGTGAAGAACTTACCTTGGAAGCTCGTAATATTCCTTAGGTGAAACTCGGTAAATGCGACTTTAGCAAATTCCGGCGCGACGCCGCCGACGAACATCGGCGTGACAAGCTTGAGGTACTCCTTCGGACCCTCATTGATGATGCTTCTGGCGGGGCTGCGGTCGATCCTCATCGTGAAATTTTTCTTGATCGCCAGCAGCTCTGCCATGTGCGGNTTCCCGTCGGCCACCATCTCGTAGCTGTTCATCGTCCAGGTCGGATAATTACCCACGTCGTACGAAACTCTGACCCGCCCATTAAAGAGCTNGACGGCAATGTGCCCGTCGCTCTGTCCGTCGTAGAGAAGAACCCCGTTTTCCTGCGTGGTCGTGAATATGATGGTCACGTTCGCCTCGGGCCTCGTGCGTAGCNGTTCCAGCTCGACCAGCGAGCTATTGTCCACGAAGCTCAGACTCGTCAGGTACTCGCATCGTTTTCCTGAAATGACAGGCGGCCCAGCGTGTCACGCAGAGCTCTCTCATTTCGCACAGCTCGTACCACACGCAAGTGCGCATGCGAGAGATAATGAAAAGTTCTTCTCCCGGTCATTATTAAAATTATGATAAAAAGCACTGAAAGGATTTCTAGAGCGAGACAACGCACGAAAATATTTTGACATGTAACNAATAAAAAAATGTATCTCGACTATTATTGTATTTTTTGTTTTAACATTGTATAAACCAGATCATAATGCGATTCGTTTGTGTTTTAAAGTATCACATTGCAAAATGTACAATTTTTGNTTTTAAGACTTACCGGTGTAGCCGGGGTGGCACTGGCAAAGATAGTCCACGGCGGAGGCGGGAGCGGGCTGGAAGCAGGCACCGTGCTGACAGTCGTGGTGGGCGCACGGACTGGTCTGTGGATACAGCATGGCTGTCGAGGGTGCAGCCTCGCAGTATCTCCCCGTATACTCCGCCGCGCACTTACACTCGTAATTGTTTATGCCGTCAATGCAAGTAGCACCGTTCTGCGACAAAAAAATGGAAAAAAATCAGAAATATTGTGTATAATTTTTTTTCTTCTCTCCTGTTTGCTAAATATCAATTTAAAAACCCTTCTGTAACTGAACGCAAAAAGAAAAATGTAAAAAAAAAAAAATTATTTAGAAGAAAAAATAAACACATAGAATAATTTTAATATCGATGCGCTTCTAATACGCTACCGTAAGCTAATTAATGTCTGCCAGTAACTTTACGGATAAGATAGGAACGCGCGCCGCACAAACTGTGGATGCAACTAACTACTAGCAGAGGGTTACAAATCATCGAGCGAACCGCCAGTTTCACATGCCTGGTCTAGAGTCTCAAACTAAAGGCCATGTATTCCGGAGCTTAAGTCACATATGTGCAATAATATATCCCCTTCTGCGAGTTACACGTGCTAATCTTATCAATGGCCGGTCTAGAATCCCGGCGGAGGCTGAATTCGGAAAATAACAATTTGGAAATTTGTTCGTTTTTTTTTTTTCATGTCGCGGTGATTAGCGCGATTAGAAAAAAAAAAAAATATGACAAATAAATCTTCTCGGAGTTAACCGATATACACGAGAGAGAGGCGTAATCGCAAGCTTCTCGGGCACATTAAATTGTGTTCTCGGGTTCTATGTACAGGGATACACTCGCGTACATATATGCAAATGAAAGATCTAATAGAAGAGCCTCTGTAGGTCAATTCCGCACCATTCACGAAAGCTTACGAAGCTTGGAGAACGTGATATACTATCGTGGCTTTGGAACTAGCGCCACAAAGCCGAAAACTCCACACGGGCTTCCGCTACCCCAAAACCGCGCAAACACTCGGATGAAATTTGGCCGGCGTTATAATACCGCGAGGAAGAACTTTCGCGTAAAATTTCATACGCTAACTTTACTCGCCGGGTCGTAGATCTTGAGTTAAAGTTTCTTTCTATCGGAAGGGATCACATCAAGGAGGATAAAGGTTCTGTTTAAACAGTCGATAGTCAAATAAAAGTTTCGTTCTGATGAAAGTCGAGAGCGTAGCTTTGTCTTTGTTTGAGATTTTGTGTTGATACTGTATCGAATTAAATATACATAATACATAACTATACATACATACATATGTATATGTATGTATATACATTATGTTACATAATTTTGCTTGCGAGAAATGTTGTCTGATACGCGAAAAAAGAACGTCCTTCTCGTGTTGAAAAAAAAATAACGCACACCACACACAATTGTGATAATTCTAAAACGGGCGTGTTCCGTTTGACCACAGTACGATTCGACACCG
>NW_018020598.1:718368-769658 GCF_002006095.1 Pseudomyrmex gracilis
CACAAAGCCGAAAACTCCACACGGGCTTCCGCTACCCCAAAACCGCGCAAACACTCGGATGAAATTTGGCCGGCGTTATAATACCGCGAGGAAGAACTTTCGCGTAAAATTTCATACGCTAACTTTACTCGCCGGGTCGTAGATCTTGAGTTAAAGTTTCTTTCTGTCGGAAGAGATCACATCCTGGCGGATAGAGGTTCTGTTTAAAAAGTCGATAGTCAAATAAAAGTTTCGTTCTGATGAAAGTCGAGAGCGTAGCTTTGTCTTTGTTTGAGTTTTTGTGTTGATACTGTATTGAATTAAATATACATAATACATAATTATACATACATATATGTATATACATTGTGTTAAATAATTTTGCTCGCGAGAAATGTTGTCTGATACGCGAAGGAAGAACGTCATTCTTGTGTGTGTTGAAAAAAAAATAACGCACACCACACACAATTGTGATAATTCTAAAACAATTCTAAAATATGTTATCAGAGAAACATTAGGACATTCTGGAAAATAACGCAGAGAACGCTATTATTACGGTCGCTTTGCGAACGAGAAAGGGAACTGATAGTGCGCGCTACCGAGAAATTAATTGCGATTGTCGCGAACGTTAGCGATATGAGGAAATAAATTTGTACGATATGCTGTAAATGAAACAGATATCATCGACCTCGTGTAGAGATAAGTGCAGTCGTACACGCGATTTCTACGGTAACGGTAATTACTTATTTTAATGAATTTTACACTCAACACAACAATACCGCAGGTGTTGCGTACTTGCGAACGTTAGAAGAATTCGAGAATTGTATTATGAAAATTTTTACATCGCGATTTGTATTGCATATTTACAAGAGAAGTTACTGAAAAATTTAGAGAAAGAAATTTATTTAATATTTTACTTGTTACATACAACACGATGCCGAGAGAATAATGTTGCGAAAGTAGCAGAGTTCTCGAAACCTACAATGCTCGTGACATTTCGTGACAGCCATTAGACTTTAACAGAAACATATCGGCTAATGCAACATTTATTTTGCTGACTTGCCGCTCGTTATCTTAAAGCAAAAAGTTTACAACCGACCAGCGCACGGAATCACATACTTTAGTTGCCACTCGCTGCTCGGCGAAGAGGGGCACAAAATCTATAACAACCCAATCGATACCGTTACTCCGACAAAGCGCGTTTTACTGCAAGTTTATCTATGTATTGTATGTCTCGCTACGTACAGTAGTTCCGTTTACACGCGACAAGATCAGAAAATGAGACTCGTGTCCGCGAAGCGATTTCGTTAGCTCGCGATTTCGAATAAATCGCGCATCGATCAATGCGGTTCGATCGGATGCAGTTAACGATATAGTGTATACATATATATATATATATTGGACTTGACACACGTACCTGGCACATATGATCGACGCAGTCATCCAAATTTGTGGAACAATTGAGGCCGGTGAAGCCGACCGGGCATTCGCAGCTGTAGTGGGTCTTGTGGTCGACGCATCGGCCACCGTTCTCGCAGGGGTCGTGCCCCTTTGTGCAAAAGGGTATCTTCTCCTCGCAGTATTCTCCCATGAATCCTGCGGCGCAGTCGCATCGATAGGCCTGTATGAGGTCGACGCAGGTCGCGTTGTTAGCGCACCTGTTGTTGGCACAGTCGTCGACGTTGCTCTCGCATCGTAGTCCCTTGTACCCGGGGGCGCAGTCGCAACTATCACACACCGACTGAACGTCAATCGAGACATTGAGCCCGACATGCAATCACGCTAGATTCGCCACACGTATCCTATCATGGGCAATGAACCGCCAACGCCGCTTATTTCTTTTTTTTTTTTTTTTTTAATTATTTAGTTTTCGACAATTGAAGATAAATAAGCAAAGATAAGCGAAGCTAAATTTTATTTCAAATTTTTTTCACATAAAAGTATGTACTTCTTCTTTATTTTGTTAAAAAACAACGTTAAGATTTCAGATAATATAATAATATATTTACGTCGATTCAATGTAAACATGCTCTCAATATAAATATAGCAGACGGCGTGAGTTCGGTTCTTCGATTTTTCGATAATCGCAACGGCCTTTCTGTTATGAGCAGGTTATTGACAGCGCCGTCGGCAGTTTATAGCCTGCAGTCGTCACTCCTCGGGGCTCACGTGCAGAGGGTCCCGTTTATTACGCGTGTTGAAAGCTGGAATTTGACGAACGCTTCGATCGGGTTTCGGCCTCCGAGCGCCACTTTAGGCAGCGCACGGCGCCGAAGTTATCAAAATAGCACACCCGACTGCGAAACGAGATTCTTTTATACTATTTGTCCATCAAGTCAAATTCAAGCTTTGAGATACAACATTCTAGTTGTCTATGCAAGCATCCTTCATATCGTGCATATTTATATCTACTTTAATGCGTCCAGACGACTTGTGTGTGTACCTATGTCACGTTTCAGAAAACTACTTGACATACACGACACAAATTTCGATTAAGTGCAGGTTCTACCAACACTAATATCTACAAGACTGTTTTACCGAAATGTTGTTCGCTATTTTCACAAATTGTGCATTTTTACAATATCATATACCAATGTTATAATTTAAAACGTTTGACTATGTATTCGTGAAAATTTTACGTTACGATATAACTTTCTGTGTTGTTATAGAAGAAAATCCGCGAAGCTTCAAGCTGACTTGAAGCTAACGCGAGAGGGAGAGAGAGAAAGAGAGAGAGAGAGAGAGAGAAATATGGGGAAAAGGGGAAAGCTACAAGACACCACGCGCACACCTCGAAGTAAGTTTTCGTCTGGATACGGTACAGCTGTCGCAAACGTTCTACGGGTACTGAACGAGCAACTCTCTAAAGTCAGCCCAGACGAGCCACTACTACTCTTATGATCAAGGTCGGGAACCGTCGCATTTGGCAAGTACCTGAATCTTCCTTCCTCCAGTACTTTGCAAGTTCCGGAGTTCCGGCAAGGATTTCCATAGCACGCGTCAATTTTATGCTGACACCGGTCCCCGTGATATCCTGGCGCGCACTTGCAACGGAACTGCCGGTCCGGAAGCGCCTCGCAAAATCCTCCGTTTTCGCATGGCGAGGTGTAACACAGGTCGCACTTGGCCAAGACCTCGGCTGGCTGTTGCTTGGCTGCGCGGAAGAAAGGTCTACGATTAATGAGCAATTTTAGTACCTTACCGTGATGCTGGGCCAAAAAACCACGAAACTAAACAGACTGCGTCGCGCTGTGACTACGAAAAATGAAAAACACCATCCGCGTGCGACAATCAGCTCGCGATCGCGATGGATCAGTAATGGCCAAGTATCATTAAAAGAGAGGGCTTCTGCCCGCTCGCGATCGCTTTCCTTTTACGAGTGGTTACGAAAGTGCATCGAAATACCTGAGCGTCGTTAAACAGAATGGAAAATCTTGTACTTTTTACGTCTAATGGAAAATCGATGTTTAATGGCCCGTTTTACAGCCGAGTCGTTACCAGGCCGCGGATAATGATCCGCGCCATTTATAGTTTCCAATGGTAAATATTCCACTAAGCGACATTAAGGAACATCGTTGAACATCCAAACAAACGGAAAGTGGCAAATATGATCACTTTTTATGTTCCTTTGTATCAACAATGATTATTATCGCTGCCCATTTGAACGGCAGTTAACTCCGTTTGTACGGAAATGTCACTTGGCCACTTCTGCTCTCGCAATCGGAAATATATGCGATTGTAAGATATTTACTTTTGCACTGGAAGGCACTAGCCGGTGTCGTCAAGAGCAATTTGTCTCTCATCGTGGGTGGTTCTATGCACCTCGCGATGCCAGGTTCCACGTAATCTTTCTTCACGTACTCGGCCAACCACCGCATGCTGCAGTCGCAGTAAAGCGGGTTAGACCCCAGGGCGCTGTAAATATATCGTGATCGATAAATGGTCGGTATCGAAAATCGAGTGTGTGCGGTTTACGAACGGGAACGAATACTTACAGATGCGTTATAGACTTGAGATCCTCGAATGCTCCCTCCGGGATGACCGATATGTCGTTACCGTGCAACGAGCTGGGGAAAAGAAAAATTAAATTGTCGTGTTAAATTGTCGTCTAAAATATCACCGTTGAATTGTTACAAAATTATTTATATGTTATTTATTTATTTTTGACGACTAGAAAATCTCGTAAGATATCAAACAATATGACACCTATAATGTTGCAAAATTTTGTTTTGTTAAAGTTGTCAACTGCTATGAGTTTAAATTCAAAATTTATATTTTTATATAATCTAAAATTAAAAATTGTTATCAATTTCTTTATTTTAAAAATTTGTCTAAAAAAATTTACAACCTTAAATATTTTTATTATTCGCACACGTGACTCACATTATTCGAAGATTTTTCAATCCCGCGAGGGCATTCCGTTGCACGCACTGAAGCTTGTTGTAACTGATGAGTCTGGAAAAAGAGATTTGTACATCGTAAATTTCGCACACGCGAAGTCACCTTCGCTTATCTTCGCCTCGAGAATTCTCCCGGCGAAGGAAATAATTCGACTTACAAGTGCGACAGCTTCGTGAGATTCCTGAAGGTATCGTTGGACAGCATTCCGATCTGGTTGTTGCTCAGATCCCTGAAAACGGAACGGACGTTAAATATGGCGAAAGGTAAGCGCTCGAAAGATATACGGCAAGGTGCACAGGACGCGTGTGTTTTATTTACAGTTTGGTGAGAATCCTCAGGTGGTTCAGCCTCTCCGGTTGGATCGTCTTGATGTCGTTCACGTCCAAATACAGCTCGGTGGTTTCCGGTGGAATCCCGCGCGGAATCTCTGTAAGTTGAGACCTCGAGCATCTCACCACCGAGCCCGCGCAATTACATTGAGGCGGGCAATAATCGTCGCCTAGGCAACCCACGCTGTCGTCTGATGGGCGTAAAATAGTTGTTGGTTGTAGGATCGTTAACGGGATTTGCAATTCAAATTGCTTTTATTGAATAAATGTTTTATCGAGGCGAATAGAAAGACGCGCAACTGAATTAGCAGCCGCGAAATTCCTTCGCGACCGGATAATACGTCAATCAAAGAGTTATACACAAACACGGATAATATAAATTCAAAATTTAATTAACTTGTTACATTGAAGAGTTTTTGGCACGATGTTTGCACGAGCCGATTTGCATGCGAGATGCTCGTGCATCGATTTCGTGAAATATTCGTAATTTCAAAATTCAAGACAATCGATGACAACTAAAAATAAAATAACGCGAAAGTAGATGTACTTATCCGCGAATTTGATTATTCAAGAGCAATTGTACAATAACGCGACAAATGCGGAATACGCACTGTTGCACTTGAACTCGTGATGCGGAATGTCCTTGATGACGGCGTCCTTTAATCGCGGCGGATCGTGACAACGACCAGTGATTCCAGCTATATCTCGTTTTCTCAGCCATCCGGCGAACCACGCGAGATAGCAGTTGCACGATAGCGGATTACCTTGCATGTTGCTGGAGATAGCAAAAAATATATCAAACGATTATTGGCTTATGATAACAATAATAAATCAGGAGCAACAGTAATATACAAATTACAGCCGACGGATTGAAAATTTTTTGAATCATTAATGCAGATATGGTATTTTGTTATTGCAAACTTACATGGCGCGTATATGTGGCATCTCGTCAAAAGATCCCGGCATAACGCACGTGATGGAATTACCGTGAAGATTCCTGCGCAGAGAATGAATTACGCGAGTCATCATTTTGTGCGAGTATCGTATCGTCAAACGAGAAGACGCATAAAGATTGTTCGAACGAGGTACTTACAGTGTTTTGAGGCTCGACAAACCGGTGAACATCTTGTTGTGCACTTCTCGCAGCCTATTCTCGGACAAAAGCCTGCGAAAAGAAAGCTCGTCACTTCGCGAAACGAGTCCGCGGCGACAAAATGACAAGAAAGCGCGACAAGAGATTCAGGTCGCGCCGTGTTACAATTTGCCGTCGCTTTTTACGAGTCGATAAATGTCCGTTCTTCGAGTCAACGAGCGTTGCAAACACAAACGAAACAACACGAAAGCATGCATTTCGAAAACAGTACAACGCGGTGGTTTAATGCTGTTATTCCAGTTCTTAAATTGCAGAAACATAATAACGTCCGCGCGAATGCGACGTTATTATTTCTAATAATAATTAATACGCGGAGAAGAGCAAAGTAATTGCTGAAAATAAATATTCGAACAAAGTTGCGTGTTGTACAACTTTTACTCAATTCGATGTCACTCGAGCGTCTCTCACGGAAAACTTCCGACATTGTTTTATAACAATTGTCCTAGGAGACAATATATATAGTCTTCGAAAATTCCCCAAGAAACGTTTTCCATAAACTTGGAAATATCGACTCCAGAAAGCCGCGCAAAGAAAACAATTCTGACGTTACACAACGGTACTGAGAGAGAGAGAGGAAACCGGCATCCATTGTGCCGAGCAAAGGCGTAGTTTTCCGGAAAGACAACGACGACAACGACGACGCAAAGAAGAAACAAATTGTGTACACGAAAGCGCGGTATAATTTCGGGTCCCGCGTTGACTTACAGGTCGGTGAGATTGTGAGCCCCTTGAAAAGCGGATGCCTCGATGCGGGAAATCTTATTTTTCCGCAGATCCAGATGCTGCAGCTCCGGTAACTTCTCGAAGAGGCCGTCCGCTTTGATCTTGTCCAGTTCGTTGTTGCCCAATAGTCTGTGTGTCGCGCGCGAGCAAACGGAAAAGAATGTCATGATATGGAAACAAAGTCGGTGAGTAGTGCGAAGAGCATCATCGTGTCGAATTCTCATGCGCGTTTTGCGGCGCACACGTATCGTTAGTTCGTTAGTCAAACGGTCAACAAAAAACAAAAAAAAAAAAAAAGAGAACAAAATTGGTGTTTCCCGTTCTCGTTACTTCATCACTTGTTTTCGACTATCCGCCGAGCAATTTATTCGCCACCGTGTTATAACAATGCACCGTCCAATAAATTTTTGCAAATTACACGCTGGAATATAACTCCACGCGAAAGTAAATTGGCGCGTTGCAGAATTTTCCTACGAAGAGAGTGTAACTCGACAGTTGATTGTTTTGCTCCGTCTGTAATTAATACGCTCTAACGTTTAACCGAAGCTATTAACTTAGAATATCGGAATGTATGCACAAAATACCATGCGCCTCTCTCGCGCATGAAAAATAAAATAATAAATCTAATTTCTATATAACAATTTTTTTATTACCGACGAAACCGATTTGTTTCATTTTTTTTTGTTTTGTTTTTTATTCTACTTTTTTTTCTACTCTTGTAAAGTTTCGAGATAGTTTGAACGGAACGATTTGATATGTCGTAAATAAAATCAAGCTTGCGTGGCAAAGCATTATTTAAGTAAAAAATTAACTAGTACGTAAATAAACAGATTTATTTAAGAAAAGAAATGCCTATTTTTATCGAAATTACGGTATTATTACCGAGATTATCGATTAAATGGCATCGAGAAATTAATTATTTTCCAAAGCACCGACATCTCGATAAACGGACCGAATGCGTAATTTACTGCGAATAATAGTCCGATCTTTCATTGTTCTTTTCCCATTGCATTCCGCGATTTAATCAGGTGATTATCTGGTTCGACGATCGAATTAATATTCGAGCTGAGCGCGACGAGAGATTCTCTATAGACGAGTGATATTCATCCTAACCATTCGACCGAACTCTCTCGTCTCGACCGATCAATCGATACTTAATAATCCAAAGTGAACACTTTCTCGTAAAAGAAAAAAACAAAAGTAACGGCAGTTCGAAATCCATGTTGTCTCCGGCAAGATATAATCTTGAAATGTTGCGAATCGGAAATGCGCAACAACAATATACAGTTGCGTACACGTTCACGAAACATTTGTCTATCTTTTACGTCAACCAAGCAAATGTTATAATTAATATTAAAATGTTATAATTAGTATGTACGCGCTTAAAACGCTAATTGTTAACCATTCGCGGCTTACGCTGACCGTTTCATTTAATGTTAATATTAATTGTTTTCATAATTCCAGTCCTTAACGCGGCTAATGATATTACGGCTTATTACGTTCTATCTACTATGCGTTTAAATATGACTATTATATATGTAGATTTACCTACACTTATCGAGACCGCAATGCTTTACTAGATTCAATATGCAAATTATGCCTATACGTATTTATTAAAAATACTCTTAGCGTGTAATTATTATTAACCATTATCAAACGAAATTATCAAACGCGGCGTGTAATTATATATATTATCATTATTTATCGTGGTTGCTTTATTTCAATTTCATTTCATAATCGCGAGAGACTCGTTTCGGCTGCGCCGACACTCTTGCCATTACACTCGAACCGCCCGGATATCGGGAGACCCGAAAATAAACGAAATATTTCGCGGGAATATTATCTCCTTATTTTAGACCATCCGACCATCTCTTCATCGGCGCGATGTCACGCAGTATTTCGGGAGGCACTAAAAATGTTCGCGGTGCAAGTGTTCGGCGTGACAAACACATAACCGCAAATATACTGCGGATGCTGCGCTATATCCTGTATGACATAAATTGAGTTCGTCTTCAATTTTCTCATTTTGGCTCGGTCGTGCGAGTTTGTCGCGATGTCAACGACAACGCGAAATATCGTTAGAACACCGTGTCAAATTTTTCTCAACGCCATGTCGCTTAAATTTTCTCCGATTTTCTTCGCGCGCAAAATTTAACACAACGAGATAAGTGTATGTACTCACAAAGTCGATGTGTACAGCGGCAGATCTTTCGGTATCGCGGTTAATCTCTTGTTGGAACAATCGATCGTTGCGCCGTTGCACGTACACGGTGCGGGACAGGCGCCAGGTAGGATGCACTCGCCTGCTCTTTTCGTTAGCAATTCCTCGTCACCTGCGAACAAAGTTTCGAGATAGAGTTCGAACGCGAACGATCGCGCCTGAGCAACACTTCCGCACGACTCACGACGTCTTTTCTTGTCACAGTTTCACGACGGGAAATAAATTCACCCGGTTGTGTCACCCGGCAGCATAACGCTCTCGTCTTATATACGAGCGAAATGCCGCGGGTACACGGCGAGAAACGTCGTTCTCCGGATAGTCGAGATTACGCCAGTTAAACGTAATTATACACTGAACGTGACGATGATGACGACGATGATGATGTCGAATCATTAACGATGAATTTTGATAATGAAACGGTGTAATTAATGACGTCGTTAAACGAACCACCCGGACGATGCCGTATGTACTTGCACGTTAATCGAGTGTTTAACGTCCGTGCGTTAGTGTTGAGGGTTAAATATGTTTATGTATGAGTGCGGTCTACGGCAGAAATGATTTATCATCGTATTATACACCACATTACAAATTGCCAGGTATGATGTACGCATACGTAATTATATCGACGATGCCACATTGCAACATGTATAATGTCGCGCGGCTTGTGTGCGCGTCTGTGTGTGTGTGTGTGTGCGTCGACAGTGCTTTCTCGACGGTGGTCGAGATATATATATATATGTACACGTATATATATAGTATATATACAATGGAGATTTTTATTTGTCGCCCTCGACGAGACGAAGCAAGTCAAATGCCATTCGGTTTTCTCTCTTCCCGAATGCAGCGCGTACACAGCTTTTTCTCTCCTTCGCCCCTTTCCTTTTTCGTATTCCGATGAATTGCTTCTCGCCGATATTCTTACGTATACAGACGGGGGAGCTGCTTAAAGAAGCGACATTTGTTTCACCACCGCGGAGAAACTAAAAGCACTTCTCTCTAATTCTCGCGAAATCCTCGGGCGGAAGCAACGGGCGTTGTGTAAATTTTTACCGGGGATCCGCGAGAGAGAGAAAGAGAGAGAGAGGAGGAGAGAGTTCGCGAAAGTTGCCCGCAAGTTTTGCGTTGCCGGCGGAACGTAAGTTCTTGCGTGTGTTTTGCGCGAAGTAAGCGTATATAGTAGTAGTTGCGCGCGTTTATATCGACATAAGTATGTGTTATCGAGACGTTTAGTTTTTCCACTGACTCCCGAGAACTCGAGTTTTGTGCAAATGCGTGTGTGTTTGTGTGCGTGTATTATGTGTACGGAGCAAAAAGCAAATATTGTTTTTTCCGGTGACATTAACCGCGTTGCTACGCGACGAAATAACGCGTATTTGTTCATTATTTTATTTATTCATAATTTATTTTGTTAGAGCGTAAATAAATTCATATGTTACACAACAAAATCCTGTTTATTTCTTGAATATCTCTCGCGTTTGCAAAACAGCTTCTCTGTAGCGAGAACTACATCAGCCTTGTGCGATTATTCGCCATGTTAACAAACAAGATATTACAAGACGCAGTTCGATGTGTTCTTGCGTTTTCCTCGTACATAGCGGTGTACATGTACATATAGCAGTATATATGTACACATATATACATATATATATATATATATATATGTACACACGTTTTTCGGAATTGTACGGTGTACAAGGAAAGTGCATCCGAGTGAAACTCGAAGCCGCATAAAGGAAGGCTAGAAACTTCACGGTATTATTCTCGAACAGATACAGCAAACACACGCGGATCGCAGCAGCAAAAATATGTCGCAAGAGATGCGTTTCTACGAAGGAAGGACACAAATATGTTTGCAATAAATTTCTCTTGAATTACAAAGTCGCAAAAAAAGACAAGGTTGAATGCAAACGATCGTGTTGGAAATAACAGAGAAAGCCGCAAAGTCGGAGAGAGATTCGAAAGCTGCGCGCATGAAATTTACAGACCGACATCATATTCGAGTGTGCACGTTATAAATACATTATGTGTCGCGGTAAAGCGTGATGTGTTTCACCGAAAACACGCGCGAGTGATTTTAACTTAAAAAAAAAAAAAAAAAAAAAAAAATGATTTGTTGCAAAAAAGCAAAAAAAAATTATTAAACCACTTTTAACAGTTTGTGAAATATGTGTGCGAATATTTCAATAAACTAAGTTTGCTCGTTGAACACCGACCCGCATTAATATTGACTCGAATTCGCGATTAGCGAAATACATCCATTGGCAATTACATACGCTCGGCAAAGTGACCAGCATTTATCAAGGGGTCTTACTGCGCGGGAGCGTTTATATAGATCGTCTGGTCACCTGTTCCGGACATGTCGACAAGAACGAAGAAGAATCGAGACACAGAGAAAGGGGAAGACGTACGTGTCTGGATATGGGATGCAAGAAGCATCGGAAGCAACGGGGGCGGGGTGATTTCACACGAGTGAAAATGGAAACCGGTCCGGAAGTGCTATCACGGTTGTGATTGATAATAAAGTGACACGATCGATCAATTTCAATGGCACGTATTCTTCCGACGCTCTTCTCGTCTGAATAAAAGAACGACCATTACAAAATGCAATTCATAAGTAGTAAAATTTTTTTTCGTTCACGTTTCTCTCGTTTTTTTTGATCTCGTATTTTTGCTTGTGACTATTAATCTTGCGAAAACGATTGAAAGCCAGGATAATATGACTGATGAGAGACAGAAAATTAGCGGATGATCAATTTTGCGCGTACATGAATATATATGACAAAAAAAAACAAAAAAAAAAATACGACGAACATGTGAAATGTTGCGAAAGCAAGTCAGCGGGAAATTGGGGCCAATTTATACACATTCATCGTGCAAATATACCTTTCCTTCGCTAACTACCGACCTGCGTACACGCTATCCCTGCCGAAGTGTCAAGAAGAGATATACCGGAAAAAAGTCGAATCGTGCTTACCCTTACATTTGAACTTGTCGTCCCGCATCGAATCGATCTTCCGTTTCTGCGCTCTCTTTGGCGTTTCGCACTTAGCGCCGGATGTCTCGATAGGGTGCGCGTGAAGATACGCGCTCAGCCAGCGCAGGTTGCAATCGCAGATGAACGGATTCCTCGCCAGATGTCTGCGAAAAGAAAGGTCATATTATCGCACACATTTTCTCGTATAATTAACCAAGAGAAACACATTTCCTTGATTAATTATTTCGAGAAAACACAACAACTCCTCTTCGTTAAAAAAAAAAACCCCAAAATTTCTAAACTCTCTCGTAAATTACAAAAATGCGTTCGCAGAAACTTTCGAATAATACGAACAGCGTTTTAATGCTTCGCAGGTTGGCAAAAGTCCCATTAGCTAATGAGCGTATATTGTTGTCGTAAAGAGATAGCAAGGTGAGACTGGTTAGATCCTTGAACAAATCGGTTCGTATGCATGATATCTCATTGGCATTCAGCAACCTGAAACAATAAAAGTTTCGACATAATTTCCAGGAGTTGCCCTCGTTGCGATATACCTGGGCTGGGAAAGCGAGAACAATACGTAAGATATGAATAAAAACATTTTTTTCCTAGTGATTATATGATATGAATTATTAATTCTCGCCTCCTTCAAAAGTTCAACTTCGCGTCATGCAACAACAAAGCAGCGAACGAAACGAGCTGTCAGATTCGATCAGTATCACAAGTTTGTAATTATTTACTCACAGCAATTGCAAATTTGTCAAGCCCTGAAAGAGACCGGCCGGTAGCTCCGTGATTTTGTTGCCGTATAGAACTCTGTGCAACACAAAACGCATTTTAATTTATATATATATATATATAAAGTTACGAGAAACGAGTTGCAATCGAGAGAAAGAGGATACGTACAGTGATTCGAGAGATTTCAATCCGTGGAAAGCGTCTGCTGCTACTTTTTTTATCTGATTGTTGCTGAGATCACTGCGAGCGGAAAACCGGAAACATAAAAGTATTAAGCGTTTCGTGCGGTAACAGTCATGGTGTACTACTACGTATATATGTTTATATGTGTGTGTGTATGTAAGAGCAGTTACTCACATTCTTCGCAATTTTCTGTACGGCGAGAAGGCCTTGGGTGGAATTTCTGTGATGCCGTTCTGTTCCAGTCGCCTGTGAGAAATCGAGGAAAAAACGAATTACAAGAATAAACAAATTTGCAAACGTATGTTAGTAGCGCTTCATAAAATGAACGATTTTATCGATCGGCTTATTCGAATTATATTCCACGCTTCGTTACTCCTCTACTTTCTACACGCGTCATGAAAATAAATTATAAATTATCATATTGCCCCAGCTAATCCGCGCATTTATCGATAAAACTCGAACGAGAGAGGGAGGAATAAATCTCGATGAAAGAGCAAAGGGTATATAACATAATGGGCAGATGTAGCACGCGGCAGGTTTTATACTCACAGCTCGGTGGTGTCTTCGGGTAGGTGGGTTGGCACTTTCGTCAAGGAGTTCTCTCTGCAATCGACGATCCCATCAGCACATTTGCAAGGATGCGGGCACTGGGGCTCAGCGCTGCATTCCGATCCCGTTCGCTCGACCAGACCCGAGCACTTGAACTCGTGCTCCTGCAAACAATAGGTTTGAAGGTAGTATCAGCAGCACACGGAGAGTAGATTAGCGAGGAACAAAATCGATAAAACGAACGACTGTTGAAACGTTTTGTTTTTTTTTTCATACCGCGTACGAATAATAATTGAAGTATTATTACAGAATTTTATTACTTTTTTATTATTAGAATTATTAAATTACAGAAATACACACGTACACACACATGTTTAAATAGATATATATATTTAGTAAAATATAAAAACTACGAAAACACATGTGATGTTTGTGTAATTTTCACACGAAACGCGTGTTCTCGCGGATTTGAAACTGGCTATGTTTCTACGATAACGCGTGATTCTTCGATCAGACTCACCTGTAGATCGACGAGATTGCGATCCTTGAGAGGAGCCGGAGATGCGCACCGTGTGTGTTGCCCCAGGCGAGGATAAGTCCTCAAATGACGCGATAACCATGCTAAATGGCAATCGCAAGCGAGAGCGTTATCCGCGAGCTTCAAAGTTCGCAAATGCGTCAAGCCGTTCAGCATCTCCTTGCCGAGCGTTACCAGCTTGTTGTTGTTTAGCATTCTGTGAACGAATTTAACAGACCGAAATGTTCTCTCAAAGTTCGAAATATTATTTTGAATGCGAAATCTATGATTCGAATAATCTTGAACATTTTTCGATTTTGCACTTACAATATCTCCAAATCCTTCAATTCGCGCATCGAAGCCTCATCCACGCAAGTCAGCACGTTGTTGTCGAGTAATCTGTGGAAGAAACAACGACAAAATTTTTATTTTAAACTGTCAAAACAAATTGTATGTATATAGTGTTTGTTTCAGCAATTGTAATTTTCGTTCGTCTGAAAGCATTAGCTGTGATGCGAACAAAGTTGTCATACGTAAAACATCTTGAGCGTAGCTTATAATGACTGTGACTGAATAGCTTCGAGAGAGATTGTTACCGAACGATCCGTCTTTGTGGCAAGTACATCCGATAAGATACTTACAAATGTCTGAGAGCAGACACTCCTCTGAGAGTCTTCGGTCCTATGGTTGCAATTTGATTGTGACTGAGATCTCTGCAATATACAAAAAGAGTTTTTCAAAATGATTGCGGTTTATCAATCGAACTTGTGCGTCACGTCAATGAAATTCGTATGTTCACATTTTATTAAACGAACACCAATAATAAACAAAGAGAGCCGTTGTTATTTCCGTATTATTTTAACGTATTTTTCAAATCGTTAAAAAGAGAAAGCCGGCGTTATGATAAGTATTTATTATGATTCAGTATTTATTAATTCTTTTTATAAATTGCGCACACTTGTTATTTAAAAAAAAAAAAAAAGAAAAAAAAATCAAATCCAATTTTCCAAATATATTCAACTCTCTTTCTCAATAACCGTTCTCTGCTCCAATTTCCCACACCGCGTGTTTTCAACCAGCGCGCTTGTTTTGAACGTGTGCGCATAAAAAAACTACCAAAATCCATCAGTGTCACGTTTGCCGGAGTCGCGTTAACTCGCGAGTGTCCATTGACCTCTCGGCCTTTATGTTCTCGAAGGCGGATGGCCACGTTCGCCATTATCGGTACAACACCCTGTCGTTCCACTTTATTGCAGCCGTCGCGAGTTCGTCCTACATTTTCGATCAATTATTCAAGAGCGTCGAATGCCGCAGCAAGTGCCTCCGCGCGCTGGTGTGCGCGCGCGTGATTACCCCCCTCGGAAAGTTGCCGCCGCTCGTGCGTGTGACCGGTCACACGTGCACCACGGAGAGACCGTCACGTGAATGGGTTATAGGCTTTTGCAACTACTTCTCATCGTGCTCCGGGATCGTTACCCGTGTAACGAGTGACCATTTCCACGGTCTCGCGAGCGACAGCCGGGCAGCTTTATGAACGTCTTCATGTACTCTCGTAGTCGTATGAAGATCGAAAGCTAGTTTCGAATTACTTCAAAGTCAACCCGCGCAAGAAACTAGCGAAGAGACCTTCGCCACATGTGGAACATCGATCGTTTTTCTTTTCTCTTCTTAAGAAAAAGACTACAGAAACTTTTTTAATCACATTACATTTCTCTCTCAAATTAATATAATTAAATAATTCTTCGTAAAAATCTGTATAATTATGTTAAAATAATAAAATCGTAAATAAGAACGAGCAAATATAATTAAATTGTCTTTTTAAGATTAATTTAGAGAGACGTCTCCGCGTCCTCGAAAACCGCACGGATATATCTGTAGAACCTCGAAACCTCTTCTCCGAGGTTCGGAGTAACCAGAGGCTTGTGATGATAGGTTAGTGGTCTCGGCTCGCCATTGACCATCCATTGGCTTGGAACTCGCAATCTGTAATTATGTTCGCGAGAAGGCGCGAGGGGGGAATCGGCGGACGAGAGAGGAAGAAAAGAAGAAAAAAAAAAAAAAAATTACGCGAAACGACGAACGGAGCGAGAGAGAAAAACGAGGGAGGGAGAGAAAGAGAGAAAAACGAGAAACATAAGGCGAGAGCGCGAGAGGCTGGGAGATTGAACTCCCAGTTCGCTCGAGCCAATCCAGAAAGTAATTACCGAATTTCGACGCGCGGTCGCGTCTGCACCGAACGCACAAAGGGAACTCGCCTCCGCGCGTCATTCGCGTTCGAGTTGGCCGGCGCGAAATATTATTGTCCCTACAGAGTTTGATCGTGCCATCGAATAAACGTTTGTCACACGTCGCGCAATAAAAGTTCGTCTCTCCAGAGTGCTACGCGCGCGCAAAACTACGGAACGAATTAAAAAACGGTTTTATAACTATCGATTATATTGATCTCGAAAACTATACCATACGCCCGACATTTCCCGTCCGCGAGACTGACATCGCGACGCGCAGAAAAGTATTTCAATGAACGCGAAAATATGAGATACGCGCGTTAATGAGGAGAAAATATATACCGCGTGTTGCACGTGCACAACATGCGCACTTGATAAATCGGAAAAAATGCAAGAATAATAAGGGAAAAAAATGAGAGCGGAAAAAAAAAAGTTGGAATTGGAATATACACGTAACTTTCGCGATGTACAGAAAACTTAGGATATTAAATTCCCAGTGCGCTCGATCCAATCGCGAAAGGCAATCTCTCGCCGAATTTCCAAGTGTTCATGCTGATTTAACAAAAGGAAACATTCTTAAAGCCTTGGTTTTCTCTTGCGTAATCTCGTTCTCACAATCTCGAGCGATTGGTTAAGAAAATGAACAAATCGCTATTACGTAGGTGAAAGAGAGAGAGAGAGAGAGAGAGAGAGAGAGAGAGAGGCTTTAAATAAAATAACAAGATGTGGTGTGTTATTTTATGCATTTGCAGAATTAGTGCGACAAAGAATTGCTAACTAGAACAAAACATTTAACTAGGTGTTCGACGTTGATGAGAACAAGAAACAGTCGAAATGAATTCACTTCAACGTATAAAGCGCATTCTCAAAGCTCAGAGAATAGACGACGATAATGAGCTGCGACAATAAGCAGCCCGGGGAGAAAGAGCATACCGGACGCTTGCTCTCCTGCTTTATGTTGCTCTACCTCGGATCGAGGTACGTAAGACGAGGGACTTGGTAACTCCCAGCTCGCTCGAGCTAATCCAGAAAGCAATTACCGAATTTCGATGTGGCCTCGTCCGCGCGGAACTAACAAAAGAGAACCCGGGGTCCATCCAATTCCGCATGCTGCGAGCGCCCGGCGTCAGGCTAACCTGCGTTACCGCGATAAGAACGGGACGGGAAAACGAGATATTCGACGGATCTCTCAGTGTATATTGGCCTCCCTTTGACAGAAAATTCACACGCGCGCCTTACAATCTTTTTCCTGTCCTACAACAACGGCATAACCGCACGAGGAGGATTGTGAAACTTTGAGAGGTCGGCGCCGGAGGATTGCAATCTCCCTCTCCCCGAGGTCGACCAACGCATTCTTCGGACGCAACGGCTTAGAATGTTACGCAGAAACATTCGTAACTACGTATCTCCACTCTCTACGCGTATATACACGCGGTAAACTGGTTTTAATAGTTTCCACAACGACGCTCCTACGCCCGGGATTCTCCGCATTTTCCCGCTTAGCATAGCTTGCGAGATGCGAGTTGGAAAACTGCGGTTGTTTGAAAACTTTATGCGCCTTCGCGAGAACGCAGACACTCTCCGACTCGTATATATTCTCGTCTCTATGATTTATAAGATTGCTTCAAAATTAATCTCCTCCGAGAAACAGAACGCGAGGAGTGCGGAGGAAAATCTTGAGAAACGGGAGACCGGAAGCATCCACGACGATGTGTACGTACGAAATATCAAATTATATTATTGTTAACGCGGTCACCGAACTCTCCCTCTCTCTCTCTTCTCTCTCTCTCTCTCTCTCTCTCTCTCTCTCTCTCTCTCTCTCTCGCCGGTGTGATGTAACACCATACGTCAGGCCGAGAGGGATTTACCGGCAGGGGTCGTGAAGGTTGTATAATACAGCGTATTACGATCGTCGTGGTACACGATAACAACTGTACGCGATAATTATTACAGCCGGGGCGATAAACCGAGGTTGCGCGCAACGCAACCGGCTCCTTGTATGACGGGCCTATAATTTGTCGACGTCGAAAGCCACCTCGTCGTGGCCTCTCTCTCTCTCTCTCTCTCTCTCTCCTCTCTCTCTCTTCTACTTGGGAGTCTCGAATTTTGTCCTCTAAATCATTCGCCGCGACCGCACCGCCACGGGTTCGGTTCGGCGGGCGTTTGTCCTGGTTATTATCAGCTTAAAGCGTACAGCGGACAAATGTTGCAGCGTCGTAAAATACAAGCTTGCGCGCGTCGTCGTTCTCGCGCGCGCGTATCGCGTTACAAGCGCCCGCAATACAGGCCGTTACAGCGGAGTGATACTAATCAACGGAGTGTCCGCGCCCCTTTCCATTGTGTCAAACCATTTATTACCTCCCTCACGTGGGTTTCATCCTCTTACCACCTGGAATACTCCCCCCCCCCTCTTCTCTTCTCGTATACCTTTCTGTGTTTGCGCGAGCGATGGTTTAATCACATGTTACGTGTTCGCCGTGACCTGCCCACACTGCACCGCGTCGAATTTACGAGACGAGCGCATAATTAAGTTCCGCCGCGCTGCGCTTTTGTCCGCCGCGATTTAAGGAGAACTTAATTAATTGGTCTTGCTCACTTATCGCTCAATTATCAACTCCGCGATTCTGTTTTATTGGTTAGGTCGTTAGTTTTTTAAATTACGTGCGTTCAAGATGTCGTTATTTTTTTTTTTTTTTTTTTTTTTTTTTTTTTTTTTTTTTTTTTTTTTTTTTTTTTTATATTGGGCGTATTATTATATATATTCAAATCTTTTTACCGACAAAAAAATATGTACGAAAATAGTCTCGTCTACGTAACTTTGTTTCCTTTTCACATCTGCGAGTTTTTACAAAAGAATTATCACAAAAGAGAAAGGAGATTAGCGCAAGAGTTTTATAAAAAAAAAAAAACAAAAAGAAAAAAGAAATGCAAAGCCCCGATTTAATTATAAATTAGAGAAATATCTTCTTCAAAAAGAAAGAAGATAAGGAGAAGCTACGGGGAAAGCTGCGAACTACGAGTTTGCGAGAGTTTCTGAATAGCGGGACGGCGGCGGCGGCGGCGGCGGCGGCGAGCGAGCGAGCGCGCGAATTAGCATCTTCCACTTCACGATTTTAACGCCGGTTCACATCCGCGCCGGATGAAGGATTATCGGGCATCCGAACGCCCGTGAGAATCTCGCCGTAAGGTTGCAACATAATACGTCCTTTTGTAAGGTGGCTGATCCGGCCTTATCGTCAGAAACTGCAGGTTATGCCCGAGCGGAGCGCAGCTTCGAGACGGGAAGTTTCGAGTCCCGTCCATCTTGCCCACTTTGCAGGATGATAGATGGACGATCTCCACCTCCTTCTACACTCTTTTTCGTCTCTTTTTTTTCTCGTTTTTTGCCCGTCTCTCCTCTTGTCCCTCTTTTTTCCTTTTCTCTCTCTTTCTCTCTCTCTCTGTCTGTCTCGACTCTCTTTCTCTTCGGACCAGCCCGACGTTCCTGTCATCCACGAAGACGCGGGAGAAGGAGACTCGCATGCACTTTTCGACCGCAGCTGGCAGCTGCCGAGGAACAACCAGGAACCACCAAACGGAAACGGTTCGTGCCTCGCTCGATCGCGATAAACGCGCGATATCGCTTCGTTCGGACCGAGTCCCTGTCTTTCTCTCTCTACTTTGTTTTTCTCTACCGAGAAGGTAGCGCGTCGTGCCGCATTTCGATTGAGATTCCGGATCGAGAAAGAATGTTACCGGACGGTGCGTGTTAGGAGGAAAAGCAACGGAGGACGGGACGGCGTAATCACGGGATCGGTATTTCTCATGACGTCAAAGTGGTTCTTCTCGTTAGCGAGAGACGAACCCTATGTCGGAGAGAGGACCAGTTCTGCTAGAACGGTTTGTTCACGACGACGGAGCGTAGCTTATGAACGAGCATAATTTGTGAATGCGTAACGACCGAACTCCTTCAGTGTGCTATCGTTCCTCAGAGATCACACCACGAGAATATCTCCATCAAATTGTGACACGTAGTAAATTAGACGCGCCTCAATTAACATGCGGTAATTTTTTCGAACACCAACTATATTTCTCTTGATATTCAGAAGTGAAAAAAAATGTAACTATGCCGTTTAAAATGTAACGAGTTCTGACTAACTACGTTTCATTAAGGAGTCGGAAATATAACACGCGCGGCATTGATCGTATCACTTCGACATAATGACTTCATCAATCTTTGTACGGGGGCGAATGTCTAAAATCTCGTAGATTATTCCACCTATTCATTTCGCTCTCTCTTTCGCTCTCTCGTTACCGAATCAGGTCTTGCTAATAAGACAGTCGGGTAAACGATAGCGCGCTCACTATTCAAGCGGTCGGTCACGGAAGATAGAAAACACTTTGTGTGTGTGTGTGCGCGCGCGCGGAGCGGCGCGGCGTCGCGTGCAAGAAGCGAAATGCGAGCGCGTTGTTGGTGAACGTCGGCGATGAACGTCGACGCCGGCGCGCACGCCGGCATATCGAACGATCGCCTTTAAGAAGCTAAAACCCCCGGGGTGAAAAGTCGCGTATGCAGCCGCGCGTACATTCGATCGAGGAGTCTCACGCGGCGGGTTTCACAAGCCCCGGCTTGTGCCGTTGCCTCTCGCATAAAGTACGTACGTACATACGTACGTACATACACACACGACAGGTATGTAGGCCGTCGTCTGAAAAGTTTATGCGATAACTCCCGTCGTCGCGCGCTTAAACACAATGACGAGACGAGAGAGAGAGAGAGAGAGAGAGAGAGAGAGAGAGAGAAAGAGAGAAAAGCGAGAAAACAGAGGAACTAGAGACGCAAGCGATACATACATACTACGTGCGTGTATTATTATTGCGCCTCCACCACGCGGACGGAACCTGACGCGCGGACTGATCTCTTCACGTGTAATTATTCCTCCGAGATATCGCGGAATCCGCGCGCGAGATACACGTATACATCTGATGCGAGCGCGCGCGCGGATGTTGCTACGACATTGCGAACTTTCGTGACGCCCAAGACTCGCAAGTTGCAACATCGCAACGTTTATCTCGCAACGCGCCGTGCCGCGCCACTTATCCGTGCGTTATGTAGTATATACGTAACGCCGTTACCGCGCGTACTACTGACAGATCGCATAAATCCTGCGGCATATAATACGCTCGCGATTCTTAACAAATTCTGTTTCTGTTGCGCGCAATCCGCTCGTCAATATCTCGCGCCCGTGATGAAATATTGCAAATCCGCAATATCGGCGTGTCAAGCCTGTTAGCGGGTACGCTAATGCCCTAACGTTAATGATCATGAATGTCGGAAGATATTTATCTGTAATTACACGGCGTGTGTAACGAAACGCAAAGTCCGGTTGTCGAAGTGTAATAAATTTGCGCGTTTTCTTATTTATATCGACGTAAATTGTAATATACATATTGCGTGATATATATATATATATATATATATGTATATGTATATATGTACAATATATCAGATTAATTATATAATATACTCACAGGCGTTTTAAATTCATCATGTTGCTGAAAAGGAGGTCGGGTAGATGACGTATTTGATTGTTATTTAAACGCAGCTTCTCAACCGCCACCAGATCTTGAAAAGCTCCTCTTTCGATGGTGTGTATTTGATTATTAGATAGCAATCTGCGCGCACAGGAAATACTTTCTCAATAAAAAAAAATTCACTATCTCGTGATAAAAACAGTAGTGTTATTTATTTATTATCCACTTGACGATAATACTCACAAAACGTGGAGCGTTGCCATGTCCTCGAAGTCCGTTTTAAATACCACCGATATATTATTTCCTTGAAGATCTCTGTAACAAATAAAAAACAAACATTCAATGTAAATAATTTGAGTTTTAGCAAACATACGCGCAAATCGAATTGCGCGCGCTGTCAAAGTTCTGAGAGAGACATAATGCAGAGCAATTCTCACTCTCTTATAAAACTGTTTGACATAGAATTCTTTCTCTCTTTCTATCGATTCGGTAAACTAGTTTCACATCCACCCTTGGCGCGGAATAAAAGCTGAACAATCGCACCAAGCGGAAGAAAGAAAGAAAGAACAAAAGAGAGAGAGAGAGAGAGAGAGAGAGGGAGAGAGAATGACGACGAGTACGCGTGGTATCGCTGCTCTTGCCAATAAAGGGTTATACCACTCCGTTACGAGGAAGCGTGAATTTACTCTTCACGTCGAAAAAAGGTGAAGACCGTGAAGTAGCCGTCAAACACAGCCGTACGCCGAGCGCGTCTGCCTCCCTTGGGGAAGTTATTAAGGCCTTATTAAATTGGTTCCTTTTCCCGAGGAAAACTTTTTACCTGACAAAAAGCTCGGGCTAAGAGCGTAGTAACAAAGTCAGCCTACGAGCGTTTTCTCTCTTGTCGGCGCGGATTTCGCCGCGCGTCCGACGACCGAACGTAAATTATTCCCTCGTTTTCGTCCACTGACGTGTAATTCTCTACCGACGACAAAATGACGGAGAGATATACTCTCCTGGGATCCCACACCTGGGGATTTGATCCCCGTACGCGGCTTTTTTTACGATGAAACGTGATTCTTTTCAATTTGTTTCTTTCTATAGTCGCAAATTTTCTCCTTTATTACGGACGCGCGCGCGAATACGCGAATAGAGAGAAAAAAAGTATATATATATATTGCTATTGAATATACGTGATTATATGTGACTTCTCTATACTTTTCATGTGAATTTTAAGTACACGATTGATAAATATCCGAAACGAAATGTTTGCTATCCACGCGTTGTTTCGGATACTTCTCAATCGCCTCTTGTATCTTATTGTCTTGTTTTTATTTAATAAATGATTTTTCTTCTTCAGTTACATTTTTTTGAAGTACAAAACTACATCTTTTTAAATAAAACTACATGTCGAATGACGCGACATTGATTTTATAGTTCAGAAAGATCGTCGCAGAGATATATTTCGCGAAAAAACAAAATCAAATTTAGTAAATGACAAAAAATCCTCTCCTGTTGAATCAAAGTCTCGCGAGGAGTTTAGTTAATTATAACACGCCTAGAGAAGGGGAAGATAATGACTACGAGTACTTCCAACTAACTTTATTAAGATATTAAGCGCCCTCCTTAATACGTTGCAGGTAATATCTAATTACGAATCATTATACTTGAAGGAGGCTGAAAATATCTCCCGCGGGAGGAGAGCATGGCCAATCGCATTATAGAATCGAGGCCCATCGAACCTCGACGCATAATCCACTTTATCGGCGATTCGATTAATTTCTCGACGGGATAAAACGGTGACGGCTAACCCAACGTCTAACGAGAAGCTTTAGGAGCTGCCTAACGAACGATGTCACTTTTCCTGTTATCGTTGTCACTACTTTCCCATGGTTCTTTTGTGATGAGAACGTCGTTATGACGCGCAAACAATGTCATCGACGGAAGAATAAACGGTCAGTTATGTCACACGATCTTTTCCGCTTTTTATATTGAAAAAAAAAAAAGACAAAGAAAGAAAAGAAATTTTCACTTAAGATCCTTGAGATTTCAATCTTCGAAAGTGAAATATATTTTGGTTCGCCGCTAATATTTCTTCCAACTAAACCATCCGAAGACTTATCGCTCTAAAATGAGAATCCACTTCATATTATTTACGTCTTTCAAATTATTTCCTGTAATAATAAGAGTGGATGCGAACGCGCGCGCAACACACACACACAGAGGTTCAGACCGCGCCGGGACTCTTACTCGTTATTACTGCTATCATTCAAAGTCGTCGGCGACATCCTCTATGGCGAAATATCGCGGTTCATGAACCAACCACCAGCTCGCAGAATGAGACAGAAACTTGGCGTGTGCCGTTTACACGACGGATTTGCGCTTCCAGGAACTCTAATGCAGCCTTTCCCGGAGACCCCGGCGTCTCTTATGCGCGGTGTTACGCTCAATTAAAATAGCGCGGCATCTTCTTGGAAAGTAATAACCGACGATCGTTCGGGTAATCGTATCTTGTATGGGGAAACCTTTGCCCGACGAACTGTAGACAGAGAGAAAGCGTTTGAAGCGAGACCGCCCGAAGCGACAGTTTGTAATTCGTCGTCGTTACGAACGACGACGACGACGACGACGACGACACAAAACTTCGCAATATGCCGATATTCGTTGCGTTTGTTCTGTAAATATCCCTCCCTTCCCGCGTTCTTAAGTCCTTTCGGAAAGAAAGTTTCTTTCCTCGACGTTTGCCGGGTGTCAGTCAGGAAACAGGAAGTCGGAGGCTAATTTGCGCGACTTTGCGCCAAGTAAAATAAAACAAACGACTATTTACATTAAAGTAAAAGTCACTCGAAATTAACGTAATCCACCAGTAGTTGCAAACAGTTTAGCGATGTCACAGGCAAAGATCGATCGACCGCCAATACAATTTATATAAATAATGCGATCGTTGCGATTCGGCTGTGTATTACGTTGTTGATTCGATTCGATCGTCACAATTCGACGCGCGAACCATCGCGGAAATCCAATGGGATTCTGGAAGGCGCAATTTTCATTTTCGCACTTTTGCCAGTCGAATCACGTAGCGGCTAACGAAATTACATCTCGCGTCACCGGGACATCCCGGTAAATACGTTTCCATGGCGTTTCGCGAAGCCGTGGCGCGTGCGAGGGGGACAGAAGAAGATGCGCGATGTAGGAGCATAGAGTGTGTAACCTCGACGACGGTAAATCTGATGGAACGACGAACGTGATGGCGAGAATCTCAAGAAACAGTGGGAGGCAGAGAGCTGGGGAGGGCTTTGGCTATAGGCAACGTCCAGGAATAAGAAACCCGGTGGTACGTGTCTATATCTCACTTAAGCGGGATGAGAGAAGGCGCGGAAAGAGTGGGATAGGGGCTACCGGGCAGATGTAATCAAAGTTTGCAGACAACCGCCTCGAACGAGAGGAGAGAGTCGCCGCGAGGAAACGCAGAGGAAGGCGAAAACACGAGGATGGGGGGAGGAACACAGAGGATACCGTCGCGGGATCGGCCGGATATCCGGTCGTATCTCACATGCGACGCTCGCCGCGGCGGTGTCGATACGTCTGCTTAATGTCGTAGAAATGTCTTCGGAGCGGAGCGGAGATAACGGTAAAGAAACTGAGTGAGTGAGTGAGAGAGAAAGAGAGCCCGCGACAAGGTGAGATGAGTCTATAGGGATAGGATCGACGGCGCGGCGTCTCTCGATTTTCTCGCGAGCGATGGAGCCGGCAGCACTCGCCCCGTCTTCCCGCGGGGATTTGGGAAAATCGAATGATTTATGGATAGTGATTATATTCAGACTTCGCGTGCACGTGCGTCTGGCATCGTCTGCACGTACAACCTCTAGAAAACGCCGCGACGTAATCCACCGTCTACCATATGCGCGTTAAACGCTCGAGACGCAAAGTAATTCATCGATCAACGACGTGATACCGGTGGTTAACTGATTCGTGTTCTGTACAGATCTTTTCTGTTTGATGTTTTTTATTTAACTTGTTTTTTTTTTAATTATTATTAAATCTTTTAAGATATTAAAACTCTGTATCGCAATACCGGACACATGTGTACGGTGTATAATATCTTTTGATTATTTCGATGCACTCGCGATATGAGAGTTTCCTCGATTTACGCGCGGCGAGATGCACTTAGTTGCAGTTTTGTTTACGTCTCAGTCTCGCACAACTTTCCTGCAAAGTTACAGATCTGACGCAATAACGCACACCTTATGGCAATAATATCCTCTCTCGGGAGAACCGATTTATTTTTCCTGAGAAAATACGTGATCTTTCTCGACCGATAGATCACGTTCCCGATATATTTCTACGAGCGCGTCTCGTAGCACATTTAAATTCGCATAGATAAGTTGAATATTACATTTAGAACGACTGCTCATTTCAGTGACGGGGTCTGAATCTTTGCGAACCTCGCAAGGTTCCCGCGGTGAAATTTCGCAGCGCGAGAGTTGGGGGAGGCGTGAAGGACGCGGACAGCTGTGCAGCGAAAACATCGTGTCAGATAAGAAAAAGAGCCGCCACGCCACGGCGGGGAAGAAAATATAGTCTTCTGCACGTCGGCGCAGAAATGCAAATGGAATCTCTTGATTGAGTTTACCGGCGTCGAGACGCCCTCGGTGTCTCCGGTAAGGGGGTGGAATAAAAAAAAAAAAAAAAAGCGACGCGGCGCGTTTCGAGTTGATTTGACGTATCGACGGTTTTCCACAGTCGCGCTCCGCTATACTCTCTTTCTCTCTCTCTCTCTCGAGAGAGAGAGAGAGAAAAAAATACTGAAAACAGGTACACGGATTGTTTCCGTCGAGCAGACAGTTGAATAGTCAAACGGAAACCGGGAACTTCTGTTCCTGAGCTTAAGCTACTTATAATTGGAGAATCGTGCTACCATTGTCTCCCGTCTCAGACAGTATCACACAGATTTCTGAGTGAGTTTCGCGTGGACAATAATTTATATGCCATACCGTTTTGCGCCGGATAGACAGAGAAGGAGAGTGAGAGAGAGAGAAAGAGAGAGAAACCAAGCGCGACATATAAGCGCATCTCTCTGTACACACTGTGGAACAATAACAACGAATTCAGAATACAGTTGATTCGCGGCATAATGGTTCGGCATGGTGAAGGCAAGGCAGGTGGGGCGTTCACGCTACTGTCGTTTTGCGCGCCGCGGCGCCCAGAACAATACAATTAACATAGTGTTTAAACTTAAGCTTTGGCCGCATTACCGCGCGGTAACTTATTGCGGCAAGAGGAATAGGTTGAAGCGCAATAAACACGGCGCGCTGACTTCTGAAACATTCAAACGGAGAGATTCTGACGCTCTGTGTAATGTAGCGGCGTTGCCAGGCTCGCGTTTGAATTTATCGAGCTGGCGCGTCTCCAGATGAAATTTCTTTTTTCTTCCGCGCGGTCCTCCGCGGTCATTCCTCACGGGGCGCCGCGTGTCAACCCGGTAAAATCAAATATTAACGGTCGTCCGGATGTAAAATCGCGCTCTGGGTATTTACGGTGCGATAGGGTGATGCATGAACCGAGATATATCAGTCACGTTCAGTATTCACGTTCGCGCGTGTGTGTATGAATAAGAGCCGTAAGGATGAAGAAACTATTCGAGAAGCGGTCAAGAACCCGCTCTCGGCGATCAATAAAGAGCGCGTGACATTTGTTGTGCCGATAAGCAATACTTTCCTATGCATTTTTTTATAATCACATCCGCGCGAGGAAGTCTGTGAAATACGATGGAAATGTGTATACGTCGATATTTTTTTTCTGTCCCTTTGCGCACCGAGCAAGGTATAATAACTCATTTCGCATTCATCCGTCTAGTTTCTACTTAACATCACATCGCGTTTCGTATGTAAGTTCACTTTCCGAAATAGAGATCGCGATTTTTGTTTTACTCCCCGTAATATCGAATATTAACGGAGAAGAAATTGAATAATACAGAATTAAGTTACGTTGTTATAATTATAATTTCTACACGTAATTACAATTTCGAAATTTGAGATAGAAATTGTATAATTAATATTATATTTCTTATTTTATACATATATATATATATATCTTCTCTCTCCGACATATTTCCAAAGTTCTCAAATTTCAAGTCTGTGTCGTACGGTTAAAATATCTCTATACAATTTTATCATACATCAGTTTATGAGTTTTACAGGAAAACATAAATGTTGAATATTTATTGCCAACAATCATACACGGCATGTTGTATCAACAAACAATCACGTTAAATCAACAAATAAATTTTTCAATCAATATTTAATTGATCTGTCAGCAAACAGACACATCATGTGACATCGATTCACAAACAGCCATTGTCTTTAACAAGGGAATCATTTGATCCCTCGTCTCTGAGCGCCATTCAAAGCCGTCATGTTTCTCAGACGCAGTCCAGAGTAGCAATAACAAGCAATGCTTGTAGGGCCGCAGAAATGCGACCGGGTCCGCTCTATGCGTTTTAGCGTTTCGCTCCACGCAAAGCGGCTGCGTGTGACGGCTTGTTAACGTGCATCCTCTAACGGAGAAATCAATGCTAAACCTTCTCGATTATGTATACAAACAATGCGGCGGAGAAGCGCCGAACTATTGTTCACTTCCGTAACTGTCAGACGCGATTCGTTCGCCAAGCAGAGATAAATGCGGGATCGCGCACAAAGGAACTAAAGGAAAAGTAACGCGAACTGACCTGAAATACGAGCGTGAGAGAAAAGCTTCTTGGATCCCGCGCTAATTGATCAATTGGACAACAAATTGCTTTTTGATTTGTTATCCTCGAATCGGTCCAAATCTCTTCTGTGATAATTAATAACGGACGTTTTCACCAAGAATATATATATATATAAAAAAAAAAAACGCACTTTCCGTATTTAATTTATAAAACGCGCATCGAAATTATTCCGATTGATATTGGTTATTTTACGTGTACGATTGAATAAATTATAATTATAATTGCAAATATCTTGCAAATATAATTTGCGCGTTATAAATGTTGTGATATATTATTTCTACACACGAGATGTATTATTAAAATGTTTTGCCGTTCACGCACACACGTGACCTTTTCGGAAAACTTTTTCTCCGCCGCAAACTCGGTGCCGTTAGTCGCCATAATTAAAAAGTGTTGGCGAGAGATATAATTTCTCATAATCAAATTCACATCAATATGCGAGACCTCTCGCGGCAGACACGACAAGGGTATACTTTGTGACCGCCAAAGTATTCGCTCGCTCACTCCATTATTTTAAAGTGGCGACGCTTGTAACGTAACCGAGAGCAGTAAAATATCGTTTCTCCCGCAGGATATATTACACTTTTAAGAATTTCCGACGGTGTGGGTGGTTCGTTAGCGGGTGTGTAACTAGTCAAGCAAAAATAAATATATTCGCCCACACGTAACAACGGCGGCGCAACGCGGTCTGACTCCGAACTGTACGGAGCATGGAAATAACCCGAAGCCTTTTTACAATTTAGATAAGCATTCGCTCTCGCGTATATATGTATATATATATATATATATTCCGATCGCCGATCAGCCCCAGTAGAGCCCGGTTATGCGCAACGCGCGAATTTATCCAACACAATTTTAGATATTACATATATTACCTCATAAATATTCAGCGTGAAATATGAATGGTTACTTCCACGGTGTGGTATTAGCAAAGCCGAGAGCCGCGGCATTCGTTAACAGATCCTAGAAATTAAATGCGGGCCATCGATCGTACACACTTCGGTCGCATTACACATACAAAATTCGTATAAAAAAAACATTTTTCTCGATGCATAAATAAATATGCAAATGGTAACGTTCTCAAAAATCTTTCTGTCACCAGTTGGAGTCGTATAAACAAATTTATACTTTGTTTGCAATATAAAAATGCCACGTGTAATGCAGTGTTTTACAATCGAGAGACACTGTTTTTTCCCGTTCGATAGATGTGTGTTCCGTTTGAATTCGATTAGATTATAATTCAAACATGATTGTTTTATTTCTACATACGTTTTGGACAAAATGACGTAAACAAGTGTGCGCGATAACATTGTAAGAGTCACTTTTGCAATTGAATAAGATAAAAGAGAACACACGATAAAAAATGTCAAAGCGGCCGGAATGAGCCGTGCGTCGCCTTCTTCTAATCGCCGCTCTCGCGAAAGCCAAGTGCCCCAAAGCAGCAATTTGTATCGTTTTATCCAGCGGAAATGCATGCATCTCCCTCAAGGTTTCCTGACAGTCGTACATTGGCCGCGGCGCAACTGGTTCAGAAAAGACAAATGCGCCGGTATGTACACAACGACCGACGTGGACTCGCCATAATGCGGGGAAACGACGTCGAGAGAGCCTCTTAGAGATTTCAGATAGTCCCCGTCGTTGTAACCGCGCCGTGATTTTTCTGTGTTCTTTCTTCAACTGGACCGACCCCATATCGCGAGAACATAAAGCCGAGGCACGATGACTCGCGCGAGTTTTATCGTGATAACGCGTGCGAGCGCGTCTCACGAGCTGCGCACATCCTCCCGCGTTATAAAACAGGACATGCCTGCGCGTCTATTACGCCTCGTTTCGTGCTCCTCGAACAGGACGGAATGCGCCAAGTGTGTTCAGTTGTGCGCACAATGCAGAAATCTGTGTTTCTGCATCAACAAGAGCATGCAGCGACCATCGCCGCGTGGTGCATTACATTAGCAATTACAAGCACGATAAAAGAAGAAGCACGATAATTAGCAAACGTATTTTCTTCCTCTTAGCGTGTCGATCTTTGTTCTTGATCGCGAAATACAAAAGAAACTGTATTTCCATCTCTTCAATATAATTCTTGGTACACATGCCGACAAATATGTCAATTACAAAACCGCTTTTAGCCAATGTATTTTATTTACACTCGTGTGACATTTCTACGTCAGATCCGAAAACTCATTTTGTCGTTATTATAAATTGAAAAAGTTTTATTTCCGCTTGTGGTGTGTGTTTTAAACTTTTTCGATTTTTCAAATCAGCTTTATTCGACGTGGCGTGTGGCAAAGAAAATATTTTAAGAAAAGGAAGCGCAGCACAAAAATATCAATCCAGAGAGGAAAACGGTCAATTTTTGTAAAACTCTTATCACGCCTACACGGGCGAGGAAATTTCTCGGGCCAGCGCTCGCGTATAATCGCGGTGAAAATAGCGCGGGCGGATCGAGAATCGGGTTAGACAAATCGTTGGCCGTCCGAGACTTGCGCGCGATCTCCTGAAAGCGACGGGAAAAATAATTAAGAACTTGGGCGTGAAGATCAAAGGGCCGAGTTCGTTAAACGACCCCGACGGTTCTCTTACCTCGGCGCAATCAGCGGATCGCGCAGCAGCATTGTAATCAAGATAATTAAACAACGCCGCTCGTCTTCTCTCCGCGAACTCGCTGAAATATTAAAATCGTTCGAGCTCCGTTTTTTGCGCGCGTTTCGCGTATATATATATATATCGCGCTCCGTATTTGGTAAACAGTTTCATCGCTCTTTTTCTGATAATAATTGTATTGCGCTTGACGTAGGAAGAGAGCTTTGCGAGATGACCGACCGCGGTGTTTTCTGTTTTTTTTTTTTTTTTTTTTATAGTTTGTCGCAAACACACACGGATCCGCGCTTTTATTTCTCTTATGTCAACCGTTGTGTAATCTGTGAAAAACGCCAAATGCGCATTGCGCACAACACATCTTGATCAATGAAATGATAAAAAATTTGTAATTTGCGCAAGATACTTTTAACTTCCACGTTGTATGTACGCAGACTGGTATAACTGGAAACATAAATTCTCCTCATTTCTGTTTACGAAATATCACGACGCGTCAGCGAGTCGCTCACGGTAGAATACCGTTAATTGCAATTTATGTGGCTGCATCAGGTGAATCGTGACTCGTTAAAAGCATATGCTTTCTCCCCCACGCTACCTATTAATGAACTACGAAAATAATTGAGAAATCTAGTCTCCGTCAGTGTTGATAAATAGGCACAACCTGTCACGTGTTTTCAAACAGATATACGTGTTTTCAATTTTTTTTTCTTTTTTTTTACGTATGTACGTATATAATAGGATTTATTGCACATGCAGATTGTCGGTGTAAAGCTGTCAATTGATGCATTTTCAAACTGCAAATCCCGCATCTGTTCCATATTTCGGTATTTTCCGAATAATTCCAAATTTATACTTTTTCATTCAGCTACAATTTACGGTAGAAAGTTACATGACAAAGTCACGGCGCGGTACTGCAATATAGTTTGATTAAAGTTCCTGAAAATTTTACTTTTTTAAATAACATTTGATATTTCGTGAAAAGATTTTTATTAAATCTGCAAAATTTTTATAGTTTCTGCGTTTCGATGTGTTGAAACGTGGGGTATGTACTGTGAAAGCGCAGTGGCAACTCCCTTCCTCTTTCCCCGTCTTTTTGTTCCGCGTAGCGCCCCTAGCAATTAACAAAAACCTTCTCGAGGCGGAAGTGCCTGTCAGAGTCGTGCATTTTAGCGCTTCTGTGTTCGCGTGCTTCGTTTTTTGCTGCGTGGAAGAGCGCCCGGGAAAAAATGTTTTTGCCTTTACGTCATTTTTTCGCTTCTGCTTTCTTTCGTCGTTATACATACTTCGTTTATCGTCATGTCTATGTGCTCATTATACGCGTACGCGGAGGGTAAAGATGTTATATATCTCCTACCACTACTGTGCGATACTTCACCGTTTTATTCGTTTGATGTGTACATGAAATTATATAACAATTTCATGATCAAGGTGAGAGAAACACACGGACACACGTGACACACAAGAATTTTACTCGTACTATTTCATTTATTTCGGATGGATCATTTCTTCAGGTCTGACCCACTGGTCGAATTGTTGGGCGGAAATTCCGTGTTTCTGCGCCGCTTCTTTCAGCGTGAGTTTTTCCTGAAGCGCTTGCTTAGCTATTGCAGCGGACTGTAAACAGGTGCAAAGATCCTTTACTGTTCTTCTTGCGAAATAAAATTTTATACGCGAGATTAAAACGAACACATTTTAACCCTTTAAGCCCTACGCGCCACTACAGTGGCTTCCCGCTAGGTGATCTCTTAGAACGCCACTATAGTGGCTTCCCGCTAAGCGTTTTAGAACAAATAGCCATTATAGTGGCTCTCTTTTTTATCTCGTATTGAAAGCCGTATACAACGTTATCACATTACGGGAATGTTTTTACACGTTTTTTCTTTTAGTTTATACTAATATTGTTAATTCGCGACAGAAAGCTGTTTGTGCAGCTCCACGCTAGTTTAGCCTTAGCGAAAGGGTTAAAGAGCTTCTTTTCAATACGCTCATAAAAAATCTGAGTAACCTTATCGTAACCAATGTGCGGATTCAATGCTGTGACGAGCATCAAACTCTCGTTCAGCATCTTCTTGATGTTCTCGACATTTGGAACTATGCCTACCACGCAATTGTTGGTGAATGCGAAGCAGGAATCACCGAGCAGCCTCGCGGATCTCAAGGTGTTAGTGGCCATTCCGAGTTTAAAGACGTTGAGTTGAAAGTGAGCGTTGCTGCCGGCGACGGTAACCGCCACATTATTACCTATTACTTGACAACAGACCGCGGTAAGATGTTCGGTTTGTGTGGGATTTACTTTCCCGGGCATGATTGAGCTTCCGGGTTCGTTTTCTGGAATGAATATTTCCGCAAAACCGCATCTAGGCCCGCTCGCCATAAATCTGATGTCATTCGAGATCTAAACGCGAAATTGTAAAAGAACGCATGAAATATATGAAAAAAAAAAAAAAAAAAAAAAAACAATAGTAAGCATTTCTGTGTACAACCATTACGCGTAGATCACCTTCATGAGAGAAACAGCCACCACATTAAAAGCGCCGTGCACTTCGACAATCACGTCGTTTGAGGCCGTAGCCTCAATCATATCTGGGGCCACAACAAACGGCAAACCAGTTAGCTGCGCGATTCTCGCAGCCGCTTTTTCCGCAAAGCCCTTATGCGCATTCATCCCAGTTCCAATGGCTGTAGCACCAATGTTTATGTGATATAATCTCGGCATTGTGGCTTTTATTCTCTGAATGCCGTATTCGATTTGTGTGGCGTAAGCTAGGAGAAAAAAAATTGAAGAATTTTTAACAACTTAATAAAATGTACACTGATTTAATTAATCTTTCAACGATTTCTATCATTGTCTAAGGCCCTAAAGTTTTTTTCATGTCTTTCAGATGTCGCGCTAAATTAATACCTAGTAGAGACACTGATTTAAAACTTTTGAGCGAATCTCGGAGACCCATATTTGGCACTGAGAAGTTAATTATCTTAATAATCAGAAGAGTATTTTTTAAGTCTCGATTCGATATTAGGATAATTATCTCCGTGGATTTAAAATAAATAGATCGCATGTAAACCTGAAAATTGTTGACACAATGACATCGGGATTGCATCTTGAATGTGCGTTCTGCCAATTTTGATGATGTCTTTCCACTCTTCGGCCTTTTCTTTCAACGCCTCGCGCAGACACTCTAAGCTTGGAATTAACATATCGTGGATCTCCGTGGCGATAGCTATATGCATAGCTGTCGGAATCAAGTCATTGGTGCTCTGTCCCATGTTAACATGGTCATTCGGGTGCACGGGTTTCTTTGAGCCGAGCTCGCCGCCTAGTAACTCGATCGCACGATTGGCAATAACCTGTGAGCGTCGATAGTTAATTCAATTAAATATTTATTGTGAGTTGTTTTTAAGCGTAACGTTGACACAGAAATGGTTACCTCACAAATGTTCATGTGAGTTGGCGTGCCAGCTCCACTTTGCCACATGAGTAAAGGAAAATGATCGTCGTACAACTTTCCGCTTATTACATCGTCCGACGCTTTACTAATTGCATCGGCGATCTTGGGATCTAAACCGAATTCTTTGTTCGCTTCAGCGGAGGCTTTTTTCACTATACCCATAGCGACTATTAATTCGCACTGCAAAAATTGCGTCAACAATTGCATCAGATTTTAAAAATATGTCGGCAGATAAGTGCGACAATCTTTTATGATGACGTTGCTTCTTACAGGAACGCGTTCAGCTACGGGATCGCCAATTGGAAAATTCATCATCCCGCGAAGAGTTTGAGAACCATAATATTTATCCGCTGGGACTTTTACCTCGCCAAAAGAGTCTTTCTCAATTCTGTAATTTTCCTTACGGCTGCTACTACATTTGTCATCCTGTATATGTGTGTCATGCACGCAAAGAAACGCAATTGCTTATATTTAAATGTTCTTGCTTTGCACAAAACAAAAATTAACAATTTCGAAAATCTATTCTCTTTTAAGTGAAAGATTTAATTAAAATTAATAATTATTATTGATCTATCTTTATATTATCTATCTGTATATAAAGATCTTATATATAAAGATAAGATCTATATTATATATAAAAATGTATAGATATATTTTTTGTATCTTTATTTATATACTACTGGTTTTTCTCTTTCTTGTTTTATTCCTATGCTTTATACCTTCGCATTTGCAATTGCCGAAGTGGACAGCGGTAATCTTAAAGTCTTGCAAACTGACAATATTTTCAACTGACGCGAGCTGTGAGTATAAACACAGCGCTGCAGTATGTTTAACAACATTGTTTCAAATATTTTAATAAAGTATCTCATTTAACGAATAATTTTGCCAACGCGCATTTTATTTGACACGAACAATTTTGATACAAATTTTTATAACCTGCTTGTCATTTGACAACCATCGAAAATGTCAAATAAGAACAAACAGAAATAACAAAAGCAGAGAAAAACAACTTTCTACTTTTTCATGTGTTTTCTATTTTTATTTTCTGTGCAGAGGTTCGGAAAATATATGCGTATGAAGTCTATTCTCAGCTGGTATTACAGTTTTCTTATGAAAATATACTTTACTTCTAAAGAAGTACATCTTTTATATTTCCTTCAGCTTCGATCTAAAAGAAAGAAACATTGTGTATCTTTTGCAATTTAGATTTCAAGTTTATAAAAACAATATACTTGCGATACGCATCTCTCGTTCATGTGAGCGGGTTGTTAAAATTATTTTACAACAGAAATAATTCTCTCGAATAATAAAAGAAACAACACAAATAGTTGTCAAGATTATATACTATATTTCTTGCTTCGGAGACGCACACAATACATTGCGTTCCGTTATTCAAGTACTAAAAATCTATAGCGAGACATCTGAGGGAGGAGACACACAGCAGTCTTTCGCGCGCGGACCGTGATGTAGATCGTCAGTAATTATTATGAAAAAATACTGTGTGTATGTGGTGCGAGAGTCCTCGGTACGCGTCTTTGTGTTCGGAAATCAGTCGTGTAAACGACGTTCGCGTCTCGATTCTTCAATCTCGAATAATTACCGTTAATATAAGCTGGTTAATTTGCGCCAACGTTAATACTACTGTGTCGCGAGATGGAAATGGCCGCCGTTGCGAAGCCGTATCAAATTATCGCCCGTAATGCTTTGGACATCGGGAATATCGCATGGATTATTTTGGACTATCGACGAGATATTGAAGATGGGAGATATCCTGAGCTTCGTCAATGGGAGGTATGAGAGGTCTTGCGGTAAGTCGCCATTACATAGATGTAAAACGTAATCGCAAGTAGACGAAGTGCTTTCTGTGATTTATTGACAAAATATAGAAAACACTTCACGCGAGTTCTAGTCGTGAAATATTCAGTTCTTTTTTTGTGTGAAAGTGAGAGGAAAGAGAGAAAAGAGAGAGAGAGAGAGAGAAAGAGACAATTAACCTGATTACACGAACAGCGGGATTATGTTGTCGATTTTTTGATGAACCAAAAATCGCGAGCCTGTGAATAATTGAAACGCGCCCGTTGGAGAGCTTATGTATTTTTATGTCGATATAACGGTATCCCGGGCAAAATTCTGCGTGAAGAAGCACGGAGGGAAAATGCGCGGATCAGTCAATATAAATATGGACGTATCGGATTTTTGTGCATTTTCGCGCGCGAAATATCCGTGCTTGCAGCAGCGGCGGCGGCGGCGGCAGCGGCTACCAAAAACAAAAGAAGTGACAATGCCAGATTTTTTGCCGTAGGTTACGATGGATTTGTGTTTCAATTTAAAGTTGAAATTTCAATTTAGATGCTCGCGTATTGTTCGCAATATAACGACATATTGCAAACTATGCGCTCGCGCGAGCGCGCGCGTGCTGTCCTTCTCTTGATATGTAAGGCAGATCGAACACAAAGTTTATCATCTGATATTGGCATCCTGATATTTCGAGAGAAATCTTTCGCGGATATTGCGCGAGAGAGCTCAAAACAAATTGAATAAATAATTCAGGGCGTATGCAACCTCGCGCGATGCAGCAGCTCGTTGGCACGTCGGAACATTACGTCTGAAGTGAACGATATGTTTTTCTTGTGGCGTATATATTTTTCAAAATTACGCTGTCACTCTCTCTCTCTTTCACTCCCTCTCTCTTTCACTCCTTATGCATTTTGCACGAAATCCACAGGAATAACGTAATAATTCTTTTGCGATACTGTGTATCCACAATTTTAAAACAGGAAAGCAAAACACACTCACGTGTCTGAGTGTAATCAACTCGCTTCTAGAAGAGATTCAGTAATTAAGGAAAATCGTTCACGCTACTTGAAATGCATGCTTGTGTAATTGAGCGTAAGTTTGCGTTCTTTTTGCTCGTGTGACGTCTTGCGAGCGTTATCAAGATGTTTTTCCAACACACGAAAGGGGGAAGAAGGATTAATGTCCTTCACACCATACGAAAGACTAAATCCCATAGGGAGAGACCGGTGTGGTATATCTTTTCGAGAAAGAATTTCTTCAGATTTGTTTTAAAATAATGCTAACGAGTTTAAATAATTTTTCTACAACTTTTTTTTTTATTTTTTTTGGTTAAAAAAATTAACTACGTATCTTTGCGAGATAACTGATACCGATGACTCGCATTATATTGCGACCCGAAAACGCGAACAGGTTCGATGTGTTATCGTGGACACGATGTGCAGCTATTAATAGTTGTATTTACTGAACGCGCGCAGAGGCGCGCTATGTGTGCTACATTGTATAGTGCATAAATCCCTGACGATCCGCGCGCGTAATATCGCGAGACTGCCTTTGCACTATATGGGCGTGCACGGTGAAAATTGTAATACCCGTGTTTTCATAACACACGTGTGGCGGCGCCGCGCATACCACGCGCGCGCGAATTTCTCTTCTCTCTAATACGTTTAACGTATTATCATAAATACTATCGCGACCGATCACCGCGGTCGCTTCGGTCGAATATTCATTGACGATGGCTACGGGCAGTTTGCGATTTAACATTTCGATGACATTTATTTCAGTATTTGCGCGCGCGTTAAGCACGCGCGTCTTTTACGATAATTGCGACAAACCACATCTCGCGTGCCGTTATTATTATTTCAATATCAAAAGTTTGATTAAAATTTTAATTAAAGTTTTTACTTGATATGGTTTTTTTTTTGTTTTTTTTTTGTTTTTTTTTATCGCGAAGTTATTCACGTCTCGTACATTAGAAGTGAAATAAACGCAAAAATAAAAAGGCGTGCGATTTGTTCAACGTGTGATTCAATTTATCAACAGTATTCGATTAATACACAATTGATACGTGTATGTATGATCTGTGTAAGACTGTAGAAACGCGTTGTACAATGTAGAGTGCGAATAAATATTGCGCTTTGATCGCTACGGTTTTCAAACATTTGGGACGGTATTAGCACACAAAAGAGACACAGAGAGAAAGAGAGAAAACAAGAGAAGGTGTGAACAATACGCTACTATTTTTCGCGCTGTTCGCGTCATTGATCACTCTTTTTCTCTCTGACGTGTATGCACACATGCAACTGAGTAAACTACGCCGCTCATTTTACGTTGGTTCTGTCACGCGATATCTTGTCATCAGCTCTCGTCTAATTGCTATTCCAACCATGGCACGCGTTGCGGTCGGATAGATCGTGTTTATCGACAAATCTTGGAAAAAGCTTTGCGCGTTCAATTCGATATTATTATCGTAAATAATCATTATCGACACATCTCGGTTAGAAAATTGCGTTATTTTAGCCGGTCAAATGTCTGTGCGCGCGATATTATTTTTTCGCATCGAACCACGTCGCTATGTTTAAACACGAGTGTGTTTGCACAGTTTGCACACTGCATTTATTTCGGAGAACGCGTACACGCTAAATTACATATACGGTCATTAAGGGAAGATAATAACTGACAGAAATATCGAACAGTTATTAACCTAATGCAATAAGCAGCGGCGCATTGTTCTTGGCAACCAAGTTTCATGCGGTTCTGTTATGTAACGTACTCCGGCGCAGCAGCTCTCCGGTTGATATGAATTTCGCTCAGGCCGCCATTATTGAAATTGCGGTTTAATCCCACACGCCGCATCATATAACGCATGTCGCGTAAATTGAATTATAGGAAAAAAAAAATGTATGTGCGCATTTATACATATATAATACGTATGTGTATTATAAATACATATAAAATGGCGCGTGATGTTTTTTTATTTTATTGCCCGGACAAATCCTAGGTGCCGCATCGTTGTTATCGCTTTTAATTTCAACCTCCACCGTTTCGAAAGTTTTAAAACGGATTTCGCGATTTATGAGTTTATGCGCGCGTACATACGCGTGCACACACACACACACACGCTCGCGCGAGCACCGAGAGTGTGCGATCCCCTCTTGTACACGCGTCATCGAGTAACAGGTACACATTTTATCGTCGCGCACGCGGTCCCGAAAATAAATTTCGCGGCACGCAACAGGAAAATTTGGCTTTTTAAAGCGTAACGCAAAGTATTTATGGATAATACAATTTTCCAAGTCCCCTTCCTCGGCGAATTACGCGCACGTGCAAGACTAGTGGAGGTTTTCATTTTACGCGCGCGCGCGCGTGTTCACGCGAAACCCGTCACTCTATTAATTCCGGTCCTTTGCGCGCGACGGATCATTTGTTTGCTACCTCGTGTAATTAAAGTAAACGAGTCGTCGTCTGCACGCGTCGGGACGCAGACGACGGAAGGGCAACGCGACGTTGTTGTGTTTTTCTCCGAGAAATCGCGCAACCGCGTTAACGAGCCGGGAATGTCTTCAATAAATATCAACGTTTTAATTAACATAATGTGGCCAGCTTTATTACTCGGCGTTTATCGCGTTCGTCGCGTAACTCTCTCTCGCGCGCGAGTAAAACGATCGCTTTAATTGAGTCGATGCTCCTTACAAAAACCGTTGTTGGCTGATATAATTGCGAGTAAAAAAAAAAAAAAACCGTCGGTTGACAGCAAAAACTTCAAAAATGCCTGCGACAAATCGATCGTAAAAGAGCTGATTCGCGGATTTTGTTTTACATGTACGAGTTCGTAATCTTATCGAACAAATAATAAAAATCGGAATACTTTCATGACACGCGCGAAATAATCGCAGCGATTTATCTCTGCGGTCGTAAAAATCCTTATCTAAATAAATTATTTAATGTAGAAGCGACTAAAATAAAAAAATCGACGCAGAAGTAATTCACAAAGAATTTGCTAATGCAATTAAGTTTGGTTAGATAGCAGGTCATTTACAGATGTCTCTTGATTTTAGCGCGAGTGACCAAAAATATTAGATACTACGTAACAAATAAATTCACTCTCTTTTTCTCTCTCTTTCTTCCTTTCTCACAACAAGTTGCAATTGTCTACAACGCCAATGCAGCAAGAAAAGTAGGAGCGTCCCATTTAGAAACATTAAGAAATATTTCGGCCTCATCTAGCCGTTCTTTGCTAATGGATTCATAATCTTAATACCAGCCCGACCTCGCGTGTCTATGCTCGATTCGATATTACCTTGCCCGCCCGCAAGGCTGGTCTCTTGCCCATCAGTTTTTTTTTTTTTCTTATACCCTCGCGAAACCGCTTCCGCCTCCCTCGTCGCTTTAAGATACTGCTGGGAATTAATCGCGATGGGTCCGGGGGCACTTACGTGTTCAACGATGGATAAAACCTTTTTCCCGCGCTCGCGCGCGTGACGCGACTGTTATACCACCGCCTCGAATCCGCCTTGGTAACGAATGTTCACGAATGTAACGAATTAATAATACATGCGCACACGTAGCCGCTCCGCCGGCATGAAAGATCAAGAAAGAACGTAGAAAGGTAATCCGTCTCGAACCCTCTTCAGCGTGTAGTACATTTTTATAACGCGAAGGGATAATCTCTTGGGTTATTACGAGAAAATGTATTAAAAGTGAATTTTATCGAAGTATAACATTTTAAAAAGGACGTAACTGTAGTCTAATATATTCTTTACATTATTATTGGCAGTGCAAAAAACTGCTGTACGGTATATCGCGGCGATTGGTCTTCCGTTTCCGATCTTTTGTACGTGTTCGTTTGCTTTTAAAAGAACTTCATATTCAGCGATTGTCAGTCGAACGCGCGTGTGGGGATGCAGCGCGGGGGTAAAGTCGATTAAAGGTTTTACACCACGGGTGTACGCGATAAACCCACAATATCGGATTGATATTAATTAGCCGCGAGGAAGCGCCATAAAGACATTACGATGGTACACCGCGAACCTGCGGGTAATTATTGTCGGTTTAATGCCTCATCGACCGAACGGGGGGGTGGGAAGGGGGAGAAATCCCATAGAACATCGTTGGCGCAGCCGTGGAACCTGATGTCTCTCGGCAACTGGAAGTTACGAGGACATGTTTTATCATCGCTTTTTATGCCCTTTTCCTTTAGGCAAATTGCATTCGCGCCGTACGCTATTCTAATGGACGTCACTGGCACGCAGCATCGATTTCGCCGCAACATTTCCTCGGCGCAGACCTTGGAAATTTTTCGATTACATCTCCCATTCGCGTTTTAATAATTCTACCGCAAAACATCAGCGTTGCTAAAATTCCTCGAGTTCTATCGCGCCGCAAGACAAGCGGATTGCAATATTTAACAGAGTTTCTGCCGAGAGAACCGTGCGCTTTATATTTATATTAATTAAAAAAAATGCTATGTATATGTGTAACTTCCGTTATATATTCCATTTTTTTTTTGTCTTTCTTTCCATTTTTCTGTACAAGAACTTACGTTTCACAGTCTTCATAATTATTTAAACATTTTTTCGCGGAATTTTATTGCAATTTAAATTTACGGTCAAAAGATAAAGTCACGAAATAATATATTGCTCCATTTCGATGGTACAGACAGGAACGGTGAATTAGTTGGAAATATCTTGCTCCGTTACTTTGTCGCTATAATATAATTTTTACTACTATTTAAAAAAAAAAAAAAAGAAAAAAAAACGCGATAAAATCACATAAAAGTAAATTCTCTTTTAAATGGATCGATAACAGCACACTCCTTGGGCTTCTATTAATGAAGTTTTGTCCAGAAATGTACGCGTTAAATCCACAAACGCGACAAAAAAAAACCACCGTTTACGCGTCCGCTTTTTATCATCGGTCGCGTAATTATGGTAACAGAGCCAGCGGGCAGTCCATTAGCCGTAATAATTCCATAAAATCTGCTTCGCTAGCGCGAAAAAAGTAGAGCTACCTCCCTCCCCACTCGACCTTTTCCTCGTTCGTTGCGAGTTTTATCGCTGCCTGTTTCCTCTGCCTTTTCCCTAGCATTTTTTTTTTGTCCAGATCCCCTTTTCTCGTTCGCGTCCAGAAATTCGCGGTTGGCGTATCGCGCGCCCGTATCAACCGTGACGCGTTGGTTTTATGGTGTCCGTTAAAAACATATACAACAACCGTTGCACAACGGCGAGTGCCACCGCACGTCCGTTCCCGTGTAGTCGCATTTACGCCGTGGCACGTGGGAATCCGATACCTGCTGCACTGTTTGCACTTGATCCGTGCACACGGTGCGTGCTGCGGACTTTGATAAGATCGTTATTATGTGTGACGTATAGAATGAAGGGAATGCAACCGCATTGCGCCTACAGAGGTCCGAAAATTCTCTTGTCACCTCGCATCAATAATATTACATGTACATGTACGTATTTATAAATATTTCGAAAAGTTTCACGTGATCACGACACCCGCGTATTTTTCACGAGCAGTAAATCACGGCTAACAAGAGAATATTATATATTATTTGACGGGAAAATAGCCGAAGTAACCTTTCAATCGTGCAAAATTGTTTTTCGCGCTATATATAAATCCAGAGGATTGTCGCGTTGCCATCGATTCCTCTGCGGTTTACCTCGCATATCTACGTGTAGGTATTGCACGCACAAATCACACGTATAGATATATATAGAAGCCGCACGTTCGAATGTTCTTGTCTCGGCATGCGATAATATTGACCCGTATGGTGAGTTTGATATGGTTTTGGTGGCAACCCCAGGGACATGCCATTACCGGTCCCCGGTACACCGTAATAATTTAACAGCGCGAACTGGGTCAATGCCGGTGAGACAGTGATATACCGCTTTTATAGCCGCGTTTTCGTGCGAGTGGGGTTCTCGTTGCCTTAGTCGCCCGGAGAGATTTGCATTACAAAGAGAAATCTGTTTCGCGGGCTTATCGCCCGTCGAAAATCAGCGCTCCTAGATATTAAACAGTTTGTTCTCACGTAGTACAGAGCGCGAGACCGTCACTTTTGTGCGGTTCCACATTTAAATTGAAATTCATTTGTCTTCTTTTTTTTTTTTTTTTTTATCAGAATCAGCTTGAGTTACGAGAGAGCTAATCTCGAAGAAAAATGCATTGCGAATGGAATTTGCAAAGTGAAACCCGCGGCAATCGCCGGCGCGATAAGCTCGCCGAGCAAATTGCATTTATGCATTTGCGTGCTATTGGGGAGAGAAACGTAGATAATATAATATAATGACATGAGATGAAAGGTCTAGTAAGACTTTTAGTCCGTACTTATGTTTATACGACTTTGCACGACCTCGTTCTTAAAAGTCTCTCGCACAACGTTCGTCTAAAGCATGCAATTCATCAAAAAAGTAGATCTGAAAGCTGCATTGAGAGATACTAAATCTTATTAATGATTTATGCACTCTTACGCTCTTCTTTTTTTTTAAATCGGATAATAAATTGCATAAGTCGCATATTTTTCCTCTCCCTGTAAAGAAAGCGCACGCGCGCGTCGTACCGTAACTTTGCGTTGGCGCGCAAAAAATGTCTCCGTTGGACGCCTCCGGAGTTCGAAGGCACGTTGTCGGAAATAACGAGCGCGCTCCATCGGCTCCCGCTTTTTCCCGCTTAAACGGCCAGAGGAAGAATCTCCTTGGCCTCGTTAAGTGCTGATTTTATGGTTTCTGCGAATCGCACGCACGTGCAAAAGGCGCGCGCGCGGCTTTTCAAGTCCACACACACACACACAGTCGCCTGGGATAGAGTCGAGGGCGGCACTTTAAATATAGCAATCTCCACATCCCGTTGCGTCTCCTTTTCTCTATTCCGCGATATCCTCGGAGGTGACGCGCCGCGTCGTCCCCCTCAAGTCGGGGGATAAGCACGACCGAGTCTCGCGCACGGTTATGGCATTATGTCACGTTAATAACGTACCGCGCGGCTCGGCCGCCCCTCTTGATCTCTCCGTGCTATCCGCGGTACTCGCCGACGCGAACACGACTTTGAAGCTTTAATTAATGATACACACGACGAAGTGAGCGCGACCGAGGCGGACAGGCACGCCGAAATTGCGCTTCGGTCCTCCTCATTTGCACGACCGGCGGCGTGTCAGAACGTGCGACGATAAATAATCCCCGCGGTCGACATAATCGTTGTCACACGCCGCCGTCGCCGCCGCCCGTCGTTGCGACGCCATTGATAAGCGCCATTCTAATTCTCGGAGTGAACGAACGACTATTTTCGCGATTTAGACCGTCCACGTCGTTAAGTCACTCATTCGGTATTTACTGCCCCATCGAGTTGCGATATTACGAGAGTGACGAGTTTTCCGCAAGCGCGCATTTCTCGCATTAAAAAACAAAAGAAACAATCAAGTCTTTCAAACTGTAGACTGTTCAATTTCGATAATTAGAATTTATACGATGTATCTCTTTGCAAGCTCTAATTCGCGCACGTGTAAACGCGAAAAAACATCCTGACGGACGGGAAATTCCCAGGACACCCGATGGATCTCGCGTGTGTGTAGATGGAGACTCTCATGCCATGATAATCGATGGTGATCGACCTCTCGCAGCCTCGAGAGCCGCCCTCTCAGGAGTTCAACGAGCCGGTTGTTCATGGATAGGGACGCACGAGGAGGAGCCACGTGCAATTCGCGAAAGATGGCCGGCCAGAGTCAGTATTTATAAACAGCGGCACTCGAGAACTTCCCAGCCGGCGCGGAAGAATCGAACCGACGAGCGCGGGTGAGAGAGGGCTCGGAGATCGGGTAGACGAGAAAAATGAAAGAACGAAACTCCGGACGGCAGGGGGGAGCAGCATCATCGAGACGTGTCTCGAAATCGCGGCCGAATATATGCGCATGCAAATCTTTACCCGGCCATCGTATCGCAAGAAACCCACAATTTGCGAGAATGCTCGAGAACAAACGGCCGTAAGCCGAGTAATTTCGCTCACGGGATCGACATTGTGTTCGAGAGATTAAAACTTTCCAATTTTCAACGGGAGTTTAGCGACTACTGCCGATCCCGGGACCGGAAGTATATATCTCGTTATTGAATGGTTGGTCGCTCGCGTTCGTTCGCGAAAATCGTCGATGCTGATTAAAAAGTATTCACTTTTTCGAGGAAATCGTTTTCCTCGCTCGGCAGGACAAATACGTATTATCCCCCGCGATATTTGCAAAACGGGTGTTACATGTTGCAACAGCAACTTGTATTGCGAAATAATAGTCACTTATATATTTATATATATATATATATCTCTCTCAGTTTTGCTTCCCTCTTATAACGAATCGAAGTGTTTCGCGCGTGATTCCATCTACTGCCTTGAGATCAGCCGAAAACCACGTTCCACTATATTGAGCACGCGATTATTACGTTCCTATATAAGAATACGGCTTAACCGAGACGAAGGGATTCTGCAATACCCCCGCGTCGCTGTATGCTATGTAAACACGAATTACCGTCTCCCCATTCGCGCGTGGTATTTTCGTGGCTGCCGAAGATGAGATATAAATTGGATGCCGATATCGGTATTAAGAGATTTACAATGCTTAGAGATGCATTGAGAAGTTCGATTATGCCGCGGAAAGCCTCAATAAGCCGGCGAGCGTCTGAGAAACAACTCGCTCGTAAAGAAAAAAATTATTAACCGAGAGATATCCAAAGGACTACTATACAAACTACTGTACAAACAAAAAATATTATGTATAAGATGTACTTAAAATTTACACACTGCACACGACACTTAACTGAGGTGGAATATACAAACTTTAATTTAAAATGCAAATTTTAAAACAAAATTTAATATCGATTGCGAATTTGAAGCATTTTTACGAAAAAAAACATAGTCGAATCGTTTCGCGATTTCTCGCATTATTCTTGAAATGTTATTTTCAATTGTTTGTCAATAATATGAGAAATATTTGAACATTTGTTACATATACGATACTTTAAGTATTGCGAGAGAGACCTCGTATAAAGTTCACCATTCTCGGCAGATTTAAACGTTATCCGGTCCGCAGTTTGGAAGTAAATGCGCGCGACTTTAATCGAGCATAAAGTTTAAACGGGGCATAAACTCGCGGCCCCCGTCAGGTCGATATTATATACGTAAAGCCGACGAAGAGGCATGGTTCATGTGTTTCTAAGTTATTTTCGGTTCCGACGCACGCTCGCGCGGGCAACCCTGTGAATTATTATTATTCGCGTGCCCTTGGTGCAGAGGAGAGCAAATTGAAACGCACTGGCCAGGTGGTTCGAATCTTCCTTCTCCTCCTCGGGGGCTACTCGCTACTTATTTTCGAGCGTGAGATTTTTCTTTTCCGCGAGCATTACTTTCGAGCGGCAGCAGCCGCTCTCTCGCCTTCCTTTCTACAAAGAGAAATAAAAGTTGGCTTCAACACTTCAGCAGCGTGATGTAAAAAGTAAAAGGATGTGTCCAAATATTGATACTACGTCAGTTTTTAAAGTCGCTGAGCACTTTTTCATTCAATTGTCAAATGAGAGACACGCCGTTGAGATCTTATAACCGGTGTATTTACACATTGATGTTATTAAATTAGATATTCTGAGAATTTCTGAAATCTCTTATACTGCGTTTAAATTAACGGATTAAAAAACGCAGTACGTATCACATATAATACGTAGCTCTGTGCGTATGTATTATTTGTACGCATATACTGCTTGCTTTAATTAATTCTAACGGAATATCAACGAGATATACACGGGATTCGACATTCGAAACGTCATAAAGAGATAATCAATTTTATACTTTTACATAAGCGAACAAAAGATAAAACAAGCACATAAATCGGCTAATATTAAATACGTCGCTCTCTTTTATCCTCGAATTTAAACTCGTTTTATCGGAATAATATGACATTCTGTATAGTTTGTGACATTTTAATATTTAATCATTCTGCGAGTACGCGATGACAAAGCGCCTGGTAAAATTTCACTGAGCGCGCAGCCGTGCGCTGAATTCCCCTTTCGGAAGCCGCGCATTGTCAGCCGAGAGGCGAAACGCGCCGCGTCTGTCCACGGGCGCGCACGGGAGCGGAGCGCTTAATGATTTTATCGGCTAATGCAAATTATAAGGGACGATAATTTATTCGGTTGGAAGTCGGTCACGGGTAGCGTGGAAAGGAACGCAGTAGCCCGGGCCGCGCGTAGACGTGTATTTTTGTCCGCGCCTGTTAGTTGTTCAAGCCGTAACAAGTCATCCGGACGACAGCCCTGTCGGACGGGTGCAGCTTTTCAAAGTCAGCTGTCATACCACGAAACGACGAAGAATAGAAGGTCCGAGCCACCGAGATCCACACGCACCGGAGTGTGTGCGGTCGCTCCTTGACTCGGGAGATCTTATCACCTCGTTTTTTTTTTCTCTCTCTCTCTCTTTCTCTTTTCTTCCAACTCACGTCCGATGCGACGTAGAATTTAATTAGAACCTCACGCAGTGGACGAGCATCAATTATAATAGTTAAGCGCATTAGTCACGTCATTATTTCAGACGTTAATCGATCGTTCGATTCTTTGACGAGCAGACTCAGTCTTTTGTTGAATAAAATAAATATTAATTTTGCGAGGAGAACAAAAAAGCAATATTTTTAATGCGCAAAACTACATTACAGCAAATTTGCGCAAATGTAAATCGCATAAGTCATTAAACAACTTGTGCGTTATTGCGGTTTTGTTCATACTGAATGAGTTTTTAATGATGAAATATTATGTCGCAGTCATGTGATTATTTTATATAAATTTATGATGTTTATCATACAATTCTCTTTTCTTCCCTCTCTGTCGCATAATTAAAATTACTTTTGAAATATATTTTTGTGTTTACGAAAGAAAAATAATAGTCATTTTATTGAATTAATTCTCTGTGGAGAGAATGCAACAATTCAACTTTTTAACGAAGCGCGCTCGCGCGCACGAGGACGACTCTCTAAATTGAATTTTTTTCGTACGTTTATCTTGCGCAAAGTGGCGATTGCAACTACGTGAATCTGTTTATAAAGCATGACACAGCATGGCAACGGTGAAAATAAATAACCCGCCTGCGGAAAAGTTTCGTCTGCAAAATAAGCGCTCGGACGAATTTAGCGCGAACGAATTTTTTGTATTTCTCTTCGACTCTCTTCTCCTTTCATTGACATTCCGCTTCGGAGTCATTCGGAGTTTAAACGGGCAGCTTCGCTTCGTTCTGCGCCGGGCTGATTAAAAATCACGATATTAATGACCCGCTCAGGAGTTAATATACATGCCGGAGAATTCCCGCTGACGGGATCGCCCTCCAGCGGGTTGCGAGCAGACGCGCCGCCGCTTAAATACAACATAGACGATACAGCCAGTCGCGCACCACGTAAATCACTCCGATGATTGTTAATTACCCGATTAATCGGCTGTACTCGTTGAAACGTAATAATGCCCTTATTTAATTACGAGCGAAAATAGATCTTGTTTGCTTGTACGCGTCCCGCGTTGCCTGCCATTGATAACTGCCAACATATTGTTAACATATTGCCTACAATTTGTCAAGCTGAGTAATCGATATAGTTTTAACTGAGATTTCGCGGTAACGCCGCGTGCGCGCAAATCTATCGATCTTTCTTCAGCAACGGCCTCAGATTAACGAATCAGCATATCGTTTTATGTCTCTGTAATTGTTTAAAACAAAATATTGTTTTTCGAAAAATTGAACAATTGTTATCAACATCGGAATATTGATTGCAAACAGAAACAGGACTCGTGCGTGTTCACCGCGACATACAAGATGATTTCGGATTTATCTAATAAATTCGGACTATAAATGATGTTTGCAAGCATCACGAATTTACATGTACAGTCTCTTAATTTCGGAATTCCAGCCAACCATATAAACCAATTCATTAAGTAGAGTGTTTCCGTGAGAATTAAATGCGTCTCTGATGAACGGCGTGTAATTTCTCTCTCTCTCTCTCCCCCCGTATTTTTTTCTCCCGAAGTAATCGTGTGCGCTCGCGCGAGCTTCTTGCTTTCCTTTACAGATTAAAAATCAAGTTACTAATAGTGCCCGCGTGGCTGACGTAGATCCTGCCATATCCACTCTGACAGGATCGTCTTTCAGTGAGCGCAAGACGGAGTTTCTTAAATCTGCATGCACGTAGCAGCACATCGTGCAAACGAAGCAGCCTATAATGCCTCTAGGCGGCCACGTTTTTTGCATACCCGAGAAGGCAATCCTTTATCCTCGAAAGGTTAGGTTAAAAGCAATCGACCGTGTTGTAAAGTAAAATTTATAATCGCGAACGTGCGCGCGCTCTATGTTTATTAACAGTGGCTGACAACAATTTATCATCGCGATTTTCATCGTTTGAAAAGCTCAAGAGACTTTTTAATTATTAAACGAAATTAAACATTAATTCACGAATTTTAAATTAGAAATTGTAAAATAACTAAAAAAAAGTAATAAACTAAAAAAAGTTTTTGCAGAGAAAAAACTGCAACTATATTCGAAACAAAAAAAAACCATGTTTTTATGAAGATCGAACGCACGCGCTGCACGCCATGTAATCGTCTATCGATTCTGACGGGTCCCAAAAAATATACTTCGCAATTTTCAAGAAATGTGCGATATCGGAACATTCCATTGAAAAACGATACTGCGTGTACAGCGGTTCATAACGTGGAATCGATGCGGAGATCGTAATCCGCACGCTGCACAAATAAAAAAATACGAGAATATATAAAGGCAAACTTCGCACATACTTATCGGAAGGAGCTCCGATACTTGTTCCATTATATGATAAAGATCGTTCTCCTTTCTCTCTATTTTACTATTATACCTCTCGTATACGTCTCGTGCCAGATGTGTCAGATGATAACCCGTGTCACACGATACTCTGTATTTTTGCATGGAGAGAGAAGCGATAAAGCGCAAACAAAAAAATTTCACTGCAAATCAAGCTGTTATTTAAAGTCGAGCTTCGCTTAATAACGACGATAAACAATGTGTGTACTAATATTGTTTATATTTATATGTAGAGAGAGGAGAAAAAAAGCAGAGAATTCTCTCGAATTTAAATTTTGAATGTTCTCGCGCAGAGTAGGCAAAATAAAACGTTTTCGAAACGTTATTTTATCAGTCGTCTCAAACGTTAATCGCCGGATTGCCAAGTTAATTTCTGGATGCTGTTGGTAATCTCATGTGAGTTCTTCCGCTGCGAAAATACTCGGATCTTGTCTGTTCCGGTCAGAGGTAATCCTCGGCCGCCGCGCGCCGGAGAGATACGGAAACCGGTCAGAGGAAACCAGAAGTCGATAGTTTCCGCGAGTAACGCTTCCATGCACTCACTGCGTATTAACCGTTCCGGGGTTATCGGAGTTGAGAACGAGCGAGAGAGCCGCTCGTTCTTCGCTGCAATTGTAACCTCGAAATAGCTCGGTATAGTTCGCGCGCGCTCGTCAGACAATAAATGCCGACCGCAATTATAGTTCGACGGATCGGATTTTTATTGATTTTTGCGAAAGAGAGAGACAGGGAGACAGAGAAAGTGAGAGAGAACATGTCTGGCACAGTAGTCGTTACGATCGTCGCGCGCGTAATCCGGTGATTACCACCGCGATATAATATGTCATTCGTGATCGCAAAGCCAGGTGGATTCCACCAACCCAGTTCAATAAATTCATCTGGTAATGGACCGATTATCGCGGCTACTTTCAGAGAAAGCTCGTTGGGATTGATCTGTCACAATGGAGTCGATCGACGGGCAAATTCATGAAGCGATTGATGCGTCCTTTGTTTCGTAATGCGCGCTCCATAGTGGCCGCCAGATTGTTGTAAATCAGTGATAAGGGCTACTGTGAAGTTCGATTAATTCACTAATTATCGCGCGATATTACGCTGAATGTATACCTTTCGAAATGCGCAATATTTAATGTACATGTGCAGTCTCGCGAGTTGTAACGCAAGAATTTAGCTGCTATTGTATCGCGAATTTTCGAGAAGAACACAAAGGCCAAGAGTCGCATCGAGACGCGAACAAATGTCACGCGAGGAGGAGCTTTTAATAGAATTTGGCCTATAAAAAATTAATACAATAATCAACTTGCTCTCTCTCTCTCTCTCTCTCTCTCTCTCTCTCTCTCTCTCTCTCTCTCTCTCTCT
>NW_018020598.1:770996-795252 GCF_002006095.1 Pseudomyrmex gracilis
CACTGACCGCGGGCGCGTGACTTTGGCGGGGTCACTGATCTCGATCGCGCGACCGCGGCGGGGTCACTGACTTTAGTCACGTGATTACGGTATACATATATGTGTGTGTATTATATATAGATATAGAATATTATATATATAATATTTTCTTTTTTACTCTTTTTCTTGTCACGCTCCGATGAAAGGCATATAATCGGGGATCTAAGAAAGAAAGTAAATGATAACTGAGAGCTGATCTACATATTGTTATCACTTTTTTTGCTTTGCTTCGCACCCTCGCGGCCGACAGCGGCGAACTGTCTACGACTAAAGTCACGTGAAAAGGAGGAGTAGAAAAAACATTTCTACCTCATTTACTTTCTTTCTTAGATCCCCGATTATATGCCATTCATCAGAGCGCGCGATAAATTTTGTTTTCTAGGCAAACTGACGGCGCTTTGTTACGCATTGTGTCGGATAATAATTATTTTACAAACGACGACCCGATTGGCTTAAAGTGTTCGACAAAGAATCACGCGCAAATCTTATGAGACATGGCTCCCGGTCAAGTTGAGATGCGTGCAATGCATGTTTGCGTGCGTCATAGAGAACGTCATACTTTATGTTCAGCCAATTTGACCGGGAGCCATTTCTTATAAGAGATTTGCGCGTGGTTCTTTATTCTCGATAAACATAATCGCCACGGTAAAAGATCCGGTCGATATTGCGACAAAAACTCGATCACGCAACTCGGCGGTGCGAACGAATTTACTTTGTCAAACGCGTTTTATTATATACACGCCAGAATGTGATAACGCGTTCGCGCCTTTGAAGCTTACTTTTTGAAAGCGCAATCGCGCAATTAATTACGGGAAATCGATCGGTGGAGGGAGGAAGGATAAAGAAACCGCGGTAACTCAAGTAAATTAACGATGGCTTTTGCAACACAACTTTCTTCCGTTCTGAGCTTCACACGCGCGCGAACCTTGGAACACAATTCCCGGCGCAAACCATCAGCACGCGATGCAGAAATTAATTTAATTAAGAAACATCGTGGAAGAAAAACGAGCCGCGACGGAGTTGCCGCGATTACTGTGATTTCGCGGTTTTCGTACACGATTCTCATCGTGTCGCGTCAGACGTGAATCAGATTGCGATACCAGATGAGCATGAGAACCGCTGCTTAAGTAATGAGTGTGGATAAAAGAGATTAGACGGTCGAGCGGTTCCGCGCGCTTCGAAGGCATAACTAAGGTTTATTAACGGGCACTCGCCCTCTTCCCGACGGTGCTCCTTTCCACCCGGTTCATCGTACGATATTCATCTGCCTTCCTCTCGTCGTATAGTACCTAGTAGGCGGCCGCCGTCGCGCCGCTGCTGCCGTTCGCGCGCGATTTTTCGTCGTTTCTGCCCCCGGCATCTTCTTCTCTCTGCTTCTTCCCTTTGGCAGCGGCGCTCTCTCCAACAAGATCGTTATATTACGACGGTGTCATCAACAGTTTCCGGGCGTGCGTTAAAGCCGACGAGTGGCTCGCTCGGCAATTTCGATGCAGATTTCGCGAGCTTCTTTTGACACGTGGTAAAAGAAAGAAAGAAAACAAAAAAAAAAAAAAGAAACCAAACTCCCGACGATAGAGGATCGTGATTTACGATGAAGTTCCGCTTAATAGAGAAGCTCGTTTATGTAAAGTGCGCCACACACGTAAATATTATACGCGTATATTCAAATAATTCTTTTTCCTCGAAACGTAATTAGGGCTTGAATTATTTGTCGTGTTTTTATGCAGAACGAGAGATCGCATTATATCTCTAACGAAAGTGTGAAGACTGTTGTGAAGACACAACGAAAATAATGCGTTTAATGATTCGCGTCGCTATTGTGCGCGACGGTGCGAAATATCGCGCGTAACGGAAGCACGGATAATCGGATCTTGGACGTATCGCACTGATAAGCATCTCGGCTGACTGGAATATCGCATCGCACTTGGCACCGCGTCCATGCCTCGCGTAACAAGTAGTAGTAGTCGGTGCACGGTTGTGTCCATTGTGATGCGAACGACTCTGAATGATTCCGCGTTTATATACGTATAAGCTCGCGCGCTCGAGCGACGAGACGCGCTGCACCTGCCGGGCAAAGGGAATCGCTGCCAAGCGAGGCCGCGAGGGCTCTTCGGCCTCGTCTAACCGGTACCGCTCTGTAAAAAGTCTCGACTACGCGCGCTCACGGAGCCGGACGAGCGATGTACAGGGTGGATCTAAAGTAAATTCTATCTCTTGCTCGTATCTTTCACGATCGGGTCTTTGCATTATATTCGCGCGATAATAAAATAGCGCGATAGATCGACCAACACTTTTCACAAGTCTCTGGTGGAGACTTCGACGTATATACGTAGCGAACTTGATCGAGTCAGGTGAAATATCCCGAAATGAAAGATAACGACGAGTAGATAACGACGACCGAAGACTTCTCGAGACTGTTTTAATCACTTTCTAGATTACTTTGCCGAGGGACTCGAAGAAACTTGTTAGCAATTGAAGTATGAGATTTAATTCGATACCATTCAATAACAACCTTCTTCCTTCCCCTCCACTTTATCGATATACGATCCAAAAGTGTTTACTTACTTGAAAATTACTTTGGGGAGCTGAAATAATTGATAATCTCGGATTAAAGTTAAATGAAAAGAGAATAATCGACAAAAGTGGTTAATCGATCCTTCAAAAAGTTCTCGTTATCTAAGTTTTTACTTAATTAGTACTTTTACAGAAACAAAGAGAAAGAGAGGAGTTCGCGATGTTATACTCTTTGTGCTCTTGGTCAAATTCATTAGATGTAAAAATTATAGTTTCAAGAAAAGAGTCGAGAGATTGATCGTTTTCATTTAAATGTTATGCTCCAATAATTGAAGCGGTTCTCAAACGTCGTCTCGTCAAAAATGCGCGTCTGCAAATCTCCGGTGAGGTATCCCCGCGGCGTTTTTGCCATTATTTAATACGCGACAACGGGAAATGCGGCAAAAACCCGGTTGTGATTTTTGGTACACGCCGACATTACTTTACTCCATCGTTAATGCTCTGTGCGCGATCCGTTCTCTCTCTCTTTCTCTCGTGGATTCTCGATTGGATTAAGTACCGGCGAATAACGGAAGGAGAAATTGTGCGGAGGCGGTCGCTGTCTTATTTTCCCGCCGCGCGGTGTCTCGCAGTCGTGTATTCAAAAGAGTTAACGGAAACCGCGCCGCGCACAGACAGACGGAGGAGGCCTTGAATGGACGGGCATCCCCTTTCTCCTCCTCCTCTTCTTCTCCGGTCGTCGTCGTCGTCGTCGTCGTCGTCCGCAACCGATGGAGCGCTAAGTTTGCGTTTGTAATTAAATATTTGCCGGCGGTTAATTGAGTCGCGCTGTGCTTTTATTCCAATTTCTGGTTTAAATGAAACGGCACGGCTGTCCGCATTTTCTACCGGATGTACATACACCGTCTCTATTCATCATGCACGTCCTCTCGTGCGAACGCATACTTAAACATCGCGCGTATATAATTCGTCCAATCGTCAGATATATCGTGAAATATATCTTTAACATCGAGAAATTTCTCGACACAGAGGAAGAGATGCAATATTTTCTAGAAAAAGAAAAAACATATCTAAAGAAAGAGAATAGAAAATGCTGGATATATAGAAGCTGCGGAGAATAAATTTAAAGATTCGCGATAACCATCGGACGCTCGTGATAGACGATTGCAGTAAGTGCGCGGCGAGTATTCCGACTGCCCATAAATCGCCGCAGCGGTACACTCGGAGATCGCGGAGTCGCATGCGACGTATCATGAACGATCTTCCCGCGCGGTTATAGGACAAGAGCCTAACTATCCCATCGATAGGACGTGCGATCAAAACGGGTACGGAGGATCCGAGCGCGTCGGTCAGTCGGTCGGTCGGATGCAATCTCGTATAATTTGCAAAACGTGATGCATGCCTTATTGTGATATCTCAATAAGGCGGCCCGTCATTATCTCCCGATGCCGCCATTTCTCCCGGGCGTGCATACATACATACACGCGGCGCGGTATGTGAAAACGCCGACCGGATCTCCGCGCCGCGAGATAGATGCGAATCGTTGAATCGAATGCTCGCGAAGGGCGAAGAGCTCGAACACACGCGTATCTTTGTGCGTCGTGTGCGTGTGCGTGTTGTAAAAACGCGAACGTCCGCTACCGTGTGTAACACGTTGCAGCTTGCTTGCTTCCTCCGAGAGGAAGGGACGCGTGGCTCGCGGGCTCTCTACACCCGTTAAACGTGTTTGCTATTAGATACGCCGAGCGAGCTCCCGCGAGCCTTTGCGAATCGAGCGAGGAGAGTGCTTTTACTTAGGCTAATCGAGATAAATGCCCGATGCCGCACGTGTGAATACATTTAATTAAAGAGGTTGGTCACGGTCGAGCGCGAGCGACACGCCGGGATTATCTTTTATGCGGTGGACAGTGCGAAGTAGATGTATATATATGTATGTATATATATATATATATGTACTATATATATAAGATTATATTAGCGGATGTGTACAGTGAAGACGTGTACGCGGCAATAAGCTTCCGCGTAAAGCAGTTCAACTGATATTACGACGTTCTTCTCGTTCGCGATGACACGCGCGGCTGATAATTCAATTATCAAACGCACTTAATAAAAAAAATAACCAACGCATTCGAGAATAAACAACATTTTCTCGGAAATTAGAAAGTGTAACGTTTGCGCGTTTGCAAAGGAGATAGATGATAACGCGTGAGGAAGAGAAAACGCGCGTTTAATTTTTCAAGATAGATAATGCAGGTTCCCATTACTTTCGCATTCACCCTAAGCGATCCATTAACGCGACCGGAAAAACGGTGCATTTGCCGGCATTAATAACGAAAGCGGCACACCGCAACGCGCAGTTCTTACATTTACGTTATCGGAACAAACTTGATGTCTCACCGATTAAAACAATTTGCTTGTGCGTGAGCGCACGCGCGCGCGCGCGCGTGCTCCAGGGATGTATATATATACCTAACTTATGTAATCCCGGCAGAAAAAAAATATCCGCCCGCTTTCGCGACTATCTGCGAATTAAAGTATTATGAGCCGCGACATCAAAGCGAAAACTGTAATTTTATAAAACCCCCTTTCAGACTCTCTTTCTCTACATATAACGTCGTTGGCGTAACGGTAAATCATGCCGAAGTAATTGCGCGGGAAAATGAAAAAAAAAAAAAAAAAAAAAAAAGAAAAACAAAAAGGAAAGAAGACGAGAGCGGGATGAAGAAGGACGCGCACTCGCGACGATAATTAACGGCTGTTGCGGCGCACGGCCATTTTAACAAATCTCCACGACCGTAACGACCTCATCAACTCCGTTGACGCGCTAACTCCGCGTTATCGCGAAAACTCGGCCGCGCCGCGGCAATTGCTGTTTCATGCATAGCAAAGTGCGCGCGTCGTGTGGACACCGCAACGAGCACAAACATTTTCATCGTTCTAATGCTGTATAATTCGCAATTTGATATCGCGCGTCACGCCGCGTACCGCCGCCGTCGCCGTCACCGCGCTTGCTAGGTGCTTTCAATTCTCCCGAGTGATTCTCCACCCCGTTCTCGTGATAATATCGCCACAGGACGAGCCGGACGAACGAGCAGCGCGTGTTACGCAGCGCTAGCACGACGGAGAGAAGTGTAATTAGCGATTAGTTAATAGCACGACGTCGAGGATCGCCACGGCAATCGACGTAGATGAGATGCGATAAATCTTGCAGATAACGTGATGCGCGAACTCGCACGTTTTCCTTTAATTCATGAGACATATGCAGCCCTTACATTCAATAATATTTATTTTCTTCACATGTTTACTCTCTTTTTCGCTTTGTTAAGCGCACTCTCTCTTCTTCAAGTTCACTAGAATTATTATTCACAGATTTATTTTCAGTCTGGCGAAACGTTGATGTATGACTCGCGATAATTCCGCAAAATCTCGTATTAGAGATCGTCCATCGCGACGGAGATATTTCCATCAGCGAGGGTAATTTTCTTTCTGCTCTCTCTCTCTCTCTCTCTCTCACACGGTGCACGTCAAGAGGAAGAGGCACGTGCAGACGTCACGCCGTCAGCTCGAAGATCGCGCACTTGGTGCTTACGTCGACTTATGTAGGGGCGCACGTAAGTGCGGCAAATTGCTCGTAAAACGTGCCGAGTGTATTAATTCGCCTGGCACACACCAAGTCCAAGTAAATACGGAATTACTTTCCTGGGGTCGTAAGTAATACAGAGACGTGGACACGCGCGTTGCTCGGCCGGGCTCCGTTAAAGAAGGCGTCGCGTCGCGTCGTCGTGAGAATACCGTTGACCAATTAGAATGTAAAGACGGGGATTGCCGCGGCGATTGTCATTTTAAACGTCCGGACGTCGTAGCGCGAGACGTGAATGAAACTGCGCCGGGAAATAGTAGTTACCCGTCGTTGAAATCTCGTTGCAACTTGACCGTGTGAAAGCCGCAGAGACAAATAATGAGTTTATCGCATTGAATACTGAAATCCTTCTCTTTGACCGAGACCTCGTAATTAGCGGAGACGCGTGCGGAATGTATAATTTATTTACTTCGCACTGAGGCGTGTGTTTGCGTCTCAAATTCTAAAGAGCTGAATTATCGAAACGGAAAAATGTTCGATTATTGTTCCTCTTCCTCTCATAGGCGTGTGGTAATTTTTTTTCAGATTGCATCGTTCAAAAAAAAAAAAATTGTGCGCGAGTATTCTTCTAATAAAATCGTTCACGCGAGTAAAACGAAAATATACGAGTTTTGTTTTTTTTTTCTATTTTTTAACTAATCCGCGCGATGCGTGTACGCGTGTGTGTACGCGATGTGACTTGACAATCAAAATGGATTTTGTAATACATGTGTAACTTTATCATGTGTATTCCGTTGAAAGACAAGAGTGCGGAGTAACGAGGGTAAAGAATTGTTAAAAAAATGCATGCACTGAAACTGACGTTTATGACGCGCATTCAACCCTTGATATATAATGTTACCGAAAAAAAAACTGCAAACCCACGTAAAACCCACACGTCAGTTTTCGAAACAAAAAACAAAAAAAACAAAAAAACAAAAAAAAAGATTTAATCCCCCGCCGCAGTTAAAACCCGATCAATACGTTGATCCTACGACGATCAAATTGCACAGAGAAAGCGTACATTCTCGCGCGATCGACGTTTCCGATGTGTCTATATATACATAGTTGTAAAACTCGATCGTTAAAAACTTATATTGAGATCCATATTAATGCGGCGATTTTTACAGTGCGCGGTAATTTTATTGCGCGTTACATTTTGCCGCAATAAAATAATCCTTTGCAATAATACGCATTTCGTTAATTCTCAAAAACCGACGGTTCGCAAAATGGACAAATATTTCGATTTTCATACATTTTGCACGTAATACTGCATAGTCGATGCGCGTTATTTAAAGAAAAAAAAAAAAAAAAAAAACATTTTGTACACTCTCTGGCGGTCTTACGGGTTAAATCAAACTTTAAATACGCGTCCAAACGTAATTATGAAAATTTTACATGACCAAAGAGTTAATTGCCGTATATTGCCTGTGTATTACAAAATTTCGCGAACATGCGCACGTGAAAATATCAGCTGCCGCGTAGAAATATAAATTACCTGGCAACGCGCTCAGCTTTTCGTTTTTTATCTCCGCACTTGACACCGTACGTGACTCGCCAAGTTTGTCGGATCTTTATCTCGTTTTATTTCACGTGTCGCGCGGGATACGTGTTAAAATCGCGGGCCTGTCGGACGGGGAAGTCAGGTCGCGGCAAATAAAAAACGTGACGCGGGGAGGAGGAGGGGAAAAAAAATCCGGAAGGGTAGATACAAGCGGAATCGCCGATGAGCATCGGCGCGAGACCCGTTGTTGTATGTATCGGAGCGAAATCGTACGTGAGCTACACACGTGAGCCGATAATCGTACAAGTCATTGTCGATCGTGACGCGCTTTTAGGATAGCTTCATTCAACACACGGTACATAGTGTTGTCCGATAATGCCGCGCTCGCTAATTGCCGTATATTCTAGCGGTTTGCGAGGCAACGAACAATCTCGTGAATCTCCCGGTAGAGCGACCGGTTCCATTTCCTAAAGGTATATTTAAACCGGACGATATATTTCAGCGATATCGCGAAACAACAAACTGACTATGCGACTCGTAACTCTCGCAGTTTTTTAATTTCACATCGTGTGTTTCGTGTCGTGCACATATTGTATGTACTCGCGCGAAGCCGCATTAACATAAACTTCATCTCACACCGCGCGACGAGCAGCGCGCAGCGACGAGAGATGGGAGACCTTTTTCGTGGATACAAGTTTTAATCAATCGATCGGGACCGCCTCTCTGTCACCGGAATCGATCAAAAAGTCATTTTCGACGGCGATTATGACAGTTCATCCTTTAATTATCCGCAAGCGACGAGACTCGCACTGCCAAAAAAGAGAATGATCGTTCTGTGTATTATATCCATGCGAGAGCACGCTTTCTCCCTTCCTTCCTTTCTTCCCTCTCTCTTTCTCTCTCTTTCTCTCTCTCTTTCTCTCTCTCTCTCAATCACTATCTATCACCGAATCAATTAGCGACTCCTCGATTATCGACTCACCGGTTCGTCACGGCAACGAGCGTGCAAAATTATGCAACGGATCGATGATCAAACGATGAGTCGTCGCACACGGGGTCGAATTTACGAGCGAGACGTGTTTGATTTATGAGATGACGTCCTTGCCTGATCTACGATCGATCTACGGGAGAGAATCGGCGGAGAACAGCGGTGGCGCGCGGTCGCAAACATGCGGTACACGAAGTTAATCGTTATTCTTGTTCGGGAAGCAACGCCGATAATTAATAGCCAATCAGCGAACGTGTTGGGTTGAATGTTAAGTAGAAACGTGGCGCGGCGCCGCTACGCACCGCGGATATTCATCCACGGTCAGCACAAATGACGTCAATATCGATAACGATATCCGTGTTTCGGGAAAATCGCCGATTGCGCACAACACAACACACACCGCACCGTTTGGCGCGCGCGACCGTGCAAAAACCGAATAAAAATAATCGCGCGTGATACGGCGTAGCGCGAACGCGGAATAATATTTTTGCGCCCGCACGGGTCAGTAAAACAACTTGTATTCGCGCGAGTTTATTTGCAAAAACGCGCCGGCGCTTCGGAGATAAAGTGCATATATATTCCGTGTGTGTGTATGCTCCCCTTCCCCTTCCCGCGTACACCTCCGGCCTTTGCGTGCGCGGGACCGATCTTTCTGTCTCTCTCTGCATTATAACTAAATTCCATGAAATAATTAAATTTATACAAGTTCGTTAATTGATGCGTTACGCGCGCTCGGCCGGAAGTTAAAAATTCAAAAGTCTGCCACCGTAATCATTCTCCAAACTTGATTTACATTTTTAAATACTTTCAACGTGTGTGCGCGCACACGCACTGCACACGCGTTTATCTCACTAAATTATCTTACTAAATATATATTCTCAACGCAGAGGGCGAACGATGATAGAATTCTTGATATAATCCCGTATTAGAAAATCCGATATATAATTCATGCCCGGGATTTGATGCAAAATTTCTCGCGCGTGAAAAATTCAAATTTCAAAATAATGAAAAACTTAATTCAAATTGATATTCAATCAGTCAAACTTTTCTAAATCCTTTGTACGGCGCGTCGTAATTCCAAGAGGGAGGAGGCCGTTTCTTTCGTGAATGTAATCATTGATTCTGATTTCACGTCACGTCATTTCGATCCGTCTCAACTCAAAGTGTAATCTTCCGTGTCGAGCAATCCAGACTATACCGGTATCTGAGAGAATATCTGAAGGACCTCGACGTTCTATCAAAGGTGGAACGTGCCGTTATCGCAACGATCCCTCGGAGATTTTAGCATTTTGTCACGATACGACCCCCGGACTCTTAGCCGCGCTCTTTTGCACGACTCGGCTGCAATGCTTTTGCGCGTCACACCGCGATAATGTCGCGGTTGTACACGGCAATAGTGTAAAATGCACGGAGCGTGGCCGCGCACAACAAAAGGGAGGAGAAAAGTACACGGGGAACGGAATTTTCTGCGGCTAACGTGACGTACACCGCGAATAATTTCGGCGAACACAAGAGCGGGCGTCCTCTCTTCTTTCTTCCTCCCTCTCTCTCTCTCTCTCGTGCGCATAACTCTCTCCTCCTTCTTCGTCTTATTTTCTCGCGTTATTTTTCGCGCGGTGACCCCATTACGTATGTATACTTGAGTAACGATACGCCGCCGACGCGAATGTTGCGCCGCCAGTTCAAGGGAGAGGTTTTCTCTCTCTCTGTCTCTCTCTCTCGGTCGGTCGATACGACGGCGAGATACCCGCGATATTATTCAGCGATATGATGATGCACCGGCAGTATCCGCGGGATGGCCTGTCGGGAATCGTGATGCGCGAGCTTATGAAATTATGGATTACGAGCTGTCTCGGACCGCTTTGAAAATCCGATTTCGTATGTTCTCGCATGTCATTATCAATTTTGTCAATTCAGTATAGCACCGATGTTAAAAACAATTAGTAACAAATATAATATATTTGCAACAAATATTATATTGAAATAACATGTGTAACGCATCTATTTCGCATCGGTTTAGTGTCTTTTACGAAAAACATCAAAGTTCTCTCTCTCTTCTTCTCTCTGCAATTAATTTTAAATTATTTTAAAAAGTAAAATTTTTTCATATATAAAAAAGTTCTGTATAATTTGTACAATATCCTAAACATACGAATTGTTACAAAAAGGGCAATTGAGAACTGCGTAAAACGCGGAATTCCCGGGCATGTTCACGCGCACACGCACACACACGGGGTGAAGAGTAAAACGTGAATGTATCCGCAGAAAAGTATCACAGTTTGTTACTTTGAAATATTGCCTCTCATAAGGGATATCTACAGTCATGGCGCGACTTTTATGCGGCGTAATAAATCTGGGCGCTAGTGCATTTTATTCAAATTTACTCTAAAATGATCTCACCTACCGCGTAATTTGGTTTCGGGTCGGTCGCTCTCACATGAAGGGAAGTGTCTCTCTGTCTCTCGATGTTCTGTAAAAAGCGCGCACTCTTGCTGCACCGGTATAATGAGTCATCAGTTACAATTTTTTGCGACGGTAGAAATTGTGTGCGCGATGTATATCGGTAATTTATATAATTGCTGATGTATATATGTCGCCTGGGTTATTACGTGCGATTGTAGAGCGCTTGTGTATGTATTATCTGTATCATTATCTCCTAATGCTGTTAAACGCGAAGTGTAAGTTTGCAACTATCGGCAGAAATAGATCCCAAAGGAGGCACACGTTTAATGATAACGTAATTGGCTAGCGAGGATCGGGGCGTTTCTCTCGTCGGCATGGATAATGATCCCTCAAGCGATACTCGGCACTCATTTAATTCTGAACTTTTCCTTTCACGGTTGGGTGAGCGGGCGTGTGCACGGAGAAACGTCCGAGGGAGAAAACAAGAGGGAGAAAGCGCAGGCTAGCGAAAGTAAGAGACGATCCGGGGACAACACCGAGACCTCTTCAGGGAGACCTTCAGATAAAGCAAGAGGATGTGCCAGAGGGGGTCAGGGACGAAAAGAAAAAGAAAGAGAGAGAAAGAGAAAGAGAGAGTGAATGAATGAGTGGGTGAGTGACGAGGAGGAGGACACGGAAGACGAGCAGCTCGCAAGAGCGAGAGACGGGAGTCTGCTAGAAATAAAGTTCCCTATCGAGGCGAGCTCTCGAGAGACTCCAAACACGAGACGAGGCGAGTTTCGATCCCCCTCCTTCCTCCATCCTCTGCCCGTCGATCGCACAGCGCAACCGAACCGCCAACTCGCCCTTTCCACATTCACTCCCTTCCCATTCCCTATCTAACGTCAAGTTGCTCTACACGGGGTAGTTGTTGATTGTTTCTGGTGTAATTATAACTTCGACTTAGGCGGGGGCGCCCTTCTCGGATATAATTATTAATTACCATGCCGGTACCGCGCGCCGCGCGCGTCGAAGGCACTTCGCGGACGCGCCGCGAAACCAGAACGAGAGATAAACGCGGGTGGCGCATTTCTCTATCGTGAGGGATTCATCGCCGCTTACGTTGCGACGTAAAGCCGATTGGCGAATTCGCGTGACAGTGACATACAGATCTCTTCTGTTTTAAGTCGACATTACGTCGTACACGTTAGGTAGCCGTCAGAATATATAATTTTTTTTTTTTTTTTCTATAATCTCCAATATTTTTTTAATTCTCTTTATATTCTTGAAATAAGTTGCGCACGAATTGTGAGATTTTGGCCGAGAGAAGTTTTTAAGAAATTTTAGTCTTAAAATTTTTCATCAAGACTAGATGTATTTTTAGATTTAAAAGAGATAACATATCGAGTTTTTCTCACCTTATTACGCCACTTTTATTATACCGTCCCATTGTTCCGCACTATTAGTCGCGTTTTTGGGATCTCAGAATGAAATTGAATAATAGACTCGCGTGGATTTTCCGCTCCCGTCCATTTTGTGAGGAAAAGCAGTCTTTTAGTGCGAAAAGAACTCTTTTAAAATTCATAGAATAGTCGCGAGTGAAGTGGGGAAACTTATTCTTCTCTCTCAGGCGTTGATCTCGAATTGAAAGGTATGATTCCAAAACTCATTTCGTCCATTTGTGGAAGCTTTTAGTGGTTTTATCACTTTTGTTTTTTTTTGTGGAAAGGTAAATATCCGCGCGTTTTCGGTCTCTTTCAGATATGTACAAATATATTAAATTACCATACACAGTTTTTACATATACATATATATATATTTGTAATTAATGTTATTACATGTCCAAAATTGCGCATTCCATAAAATTAAATATGGAAATTTCCACACAAAATTTCGTTAAATTAGTAAAAGGGAATATCAATTTTGACAATTAACAGTGGATATATTCATGTGAAGTAATCTTCATGAATATTATATACCAAAGTGTAAAAAACAATAAAATGCTCAATCAGTCCGATAATGCGGACTATTTCGAGTAGTCGGAAAGAAACAACTGTACAATCTTTGTCACGAACGCTGAAATTATTCTCGCGACTGGTTGAAATATTATTATGAAAGCTGTAACAACGACGAAACCACATAAAGACGCGCGATTTCCGCAAAACTGCCGCTCGTTAGAGTTTGCGCGCGCCATTATGCTCGTCGCCGCGCTGGCATTCCGGGAAACGCTAATGAACGCGCTGTGTCGCGCGAAAACACACCCACGGACACTCGGCAATCGCAATCAAACGGCGATCAACGGGCGCGTTGATGCACTAGTCGCGCCTGATTAAACAACGAGTCTCGTCATCGTCCCCGTCCGCGCAAAATGCAAATGCAGTCCGAATCACTCGAAGACGCCCACCGTGTGAGCTGCGCTCTGCGTGTACCGTGCCATATGTTACGATATTCTGCGGTTGAATTTGCACACACAGCGTGGTTGCGTGCACACGCATTCATGTATACACGCGCGCGCGTGCGCCCGGGCGTCGACCGACTCGTCGGCGTCGTCTCCGAGGGTTCGCGCGCCCGTATCTGCATGAACACAGTAAGAGCATCGATCACACACCGGGGACAATATTGGCATGATAATCGGAAGGGATTCGGCACGGTTACGTAGTAACACGAGGGAGAACGGCCTGTGTCAATGCCGCGGTTATGATCGGCGGAGACTGTTTACTCCCCGGTAATTATTGTGAAATATGTCGGGTGGAATCGAGTACGCTTGGTCAAGCGTGACGTGTAAATTATTGCCGAGACGGAGACGCGCGCGCGCCCATTTTTATGCGACGGATTGCTGAGAAAAAAAAATAGATAAGTTTCTCAATCTTCGATACATTTCGAATAAATAAGTAAAATCGAATGCTCGCGGAACTGGAGCAACGACCGTTCTTGCGTGTGTATGGAAAATAGGAAGAAGAAAATTATACATTTCAGTTATCTTCGCGACAGCTGGCTTTACATTGTGAGATATATATATGTACGAAGTGTCAACGCAGCGATAATATCTCCGACTCTGTAAAGCAAATCAAATCGTAAAGCGAATTAAAACAAATGTCTGTCTTTCATATATGTATGCGGGTGCTCGCTCGACACGTTGACAGATTGAGTTATGCGAGTTCAAATATCCAGCGATTTCCAGCAATCTTCGCGTCGTCGTAACAGCGAAGGGATACGTTATCCCGTGTCTGAAATCTTGTAATCGCAATACTTGACGCTGGAAAATTTCCTGAAATCGATAGCGACATCTCTCCTCCCCTCTTCTTCGGGAGAGATCCCGATCTTGATATTTTGCTCGGAAACTTTTCAATACGGTCTCGTATTGCGCAAGATACACTTGGCGCGCGCACACATCGACACGCGGATTTGTGACGGCGCGTGTACATCCCCCCGCTGTCACATAAACGCGAACAGTAGTGCACCCGGCGCGTTGCGGCGACGAAGAAGGGGGTGGATGCGGCGCGATGTGTTGTGCGGTGAATCATGTACTACCCTCGAGGGATCCATCTACGATTAATTCCATCACTTGACACGCTCCTGCGAGCGTTCTCGCGCGCACCCCTCTTCTCTCTCTCTCTCTCTCTCTCTCTCTCTCTCTCTCTCTCTCTCTCTCTCTCTGTTTCCCCGCTCGCGCTCAACAAACATTTAAGCGAGGCATAAATGCCACCGAGGAGCGGAGTGGAAAATGAAGAAAGACGATGTCAAACGCGCCGTGAAGCGCGGAAGAATTAGATGGTGTCGCGAGAACGTTCAATGAGATGTGAGCTGAATTCGCTTAATGCGCGCGTGTTTGATCCCCGGCGCTATGCGCGCACGTTTTCCTATTTTTTTTCGGATATTTTGCTATAGATACGCGGAAAACGCAACTCTTACAAAGATGCATGTATAGAGTTTTTTTACGAAAAAAAAAATTGGTAAATAATATAGCATAGAAAAACATACACTGATGTAATTTTGTATGTGTATTAAGCTCTTTTCGCTATTTTTACTATCCCAATTTACATCGGAAGAGCATTAGTATACAGAAGAGTGCGCGCAGAGAGAACCGCGCGTTTTATTTCTTTATAACTCGTTCCCGCGGCTTGTTTTTCATTTAATCCGCGGCAAAGCGAAATATGGTGGAAAGCACTTGATGGCGAAAAACCGCAACGCCGTGAATAACGTTTTCTAAAGGCGCGTATTATTTTTTTCTCAACGTGCAAACCAATTAGCGCGGAAGGCGCAAGGTACGAACTAGTTAACGCCGGTGCAGGTGCGCTCTCGCGCTGCTTACAATTTAAACTGATCTTAAACTAGGCTTTAGTCTTAACTTAAATTAAGCCCGTGCGCGCGCGGGGTAGAATAACAGAACTAATTGGATGGACGAGCGCGCGCCGCGCTCTACGATTAGCGCGGGCGGATCATAAAGCGCTCTCTCGCGTAATTCGTATGGTTTTATAAATCTGCGCTAAAGTTCGTTATCATCCGCGTCGTCGTCGGTTCTTGTCGGAAACGAAAATTGCACGCGAGCAATTTGAAGAAAGTCAAATTGAATTGCGATAATAACGGAAACGAAGAAATATTGCTGCAACACGTGTTTTATTTGTGTCCGTGCGCGCGCGAACACAAATATCGAGTTAATATAAATCGAGTTAATATAAATCGAGTTAGTTATTAAAACAAAATAGATCGGTGGATTATTTGTGCATAGATATTAATATGTATGCACATCGATTGATAACGGCGGTGGACGATCGCCTCGCACTTGCTAACATCAGCTGCGCGCAAAAACTTAATAAATGACTTCAATTTGCAAATAACGTCTAACATTTGCATTTATCTGGTCAGACGGTTCTGTTTTTACGTGCGACGCGGCCACAAAATTTATTAACGAGAGAATATCACGATGTAATGACCTGATAATTTAATGAGGCGTGCACGGCAAATTACTGTTATTGACGCGCCCTTCGTAACATTAAATGAAATTACCTAAGTGCAGCTCTGTAACATCATATGTCTTCGATAACGCAAACGTAAACAAAAATTTTATGGAAAAAAATGCAAAGTTATTGTATCACGCAATTCTTCCTCCTCTTTCGGGCGTGTATCTTTGAATTAAATTCGAAATTCTCATCATATATTCTCATATTTTCACGTTGTGCGATCTCATCTCGTGTATATGTTTATCCAAAGTGAAATCTCGCGTGTTTTTTTACCAAAAAAGCGTGTAAATAATCACAATTGATTTTATCGATCTTGATTGTTGTCGCTTTTATCTCGACGCTGATTGGACGTTTCTCGGATGTGTTTCTCGATTCATGTCGTACGAATCAAGAGGCACGGTACTGCCTCGCACGCGACTTCGTTGCGCATCTTTAAAAACTAAAATAAAGGTTTCCTCACATGACAGTAAGGAAAAGAGAACCAACACGTGACTAAAGTCGTACTAAAGTCACGTAACAGGGGCGAGAGGAAAAATAACACGTAACTACGGTAAGGACACTGACCTTGGTCACGTGACTACGATAAGGTCACTGACTTTAAAAACGTGACTAAAGTAAAGTCACGTGACTTTAGTCATGTGTTGTTTTTTCTCTTCTCTCTGTCACGTGACTTTACTTTTAGTCACGTTTTTAAAGTCACGTGTTGTTTTTCCACTTATCTCTGTCATTTTTTGATTTTGATTTTCATGCGTTATTTCTGACATCTCTCTAATGGTGCAGTATATGGTTTGTAAGACGTATATGCTAGCTGTCATCGCGGTGACAGGTTGTGTTCATTGACACTACACATCAAAATAAAAACAATAATAGCGTGTAGCGCGCGCCTGTTAGAAAAAAAAAGAGCGCAATCGCGTTATCGCGTTATCTCGAAGTAAACATCGAACGCTCATTTCACACAGCGCCTCGAATGTGCGCACCTCCATCACGTTATCGCCACTCCTATAGTCGCAAGTTTCATCGTGACGCGAGATCTTTTCTCTCTCTTTCTCTTTTTTCTTTTTTTTGTAGTCGGCCTTTTTTGGATCGACCCCGCGCCGCCCGTTACGCATCTCGGGGCACGTGCTGTTTTACGACTGCGCCGCAGTAACGAGCGAGACGCGCGCGAGAAGATCGAGAACGAGCGGGTGGGTAGGTGGCTGCTCTCCGGATATCGAAAACGCGAAATTGGTCGGTGGCTATAAATCACTCGCCGGCCAGTCGTTCAGCTCGTTCCGTTCCGAGGCCACCCTGCGCGCTGTTCGCTGCCTAATCAGTTTAAGTGATTCCGAAAGGCGCTGCCGTTGCCGCACCACCTCTCTCCGCGTAACGACCGGCACCGGTTACGCGCGTGTGTCCCGCGGTGGTCCACGTGCGTGGGCGGATGTTGTACCGTGTTACGCGGCACGCACACATGCGCGTCTCATTCAGCAGCAACCCCGCATTTTCCGTCTCTCTCTCTCTCTCTCGCGCCGATGTCTTTCCTCACCCTTTTCTCATTACCATACTAATTGCAGTCAAAGCATCAACCGACGATTTATCGGAACGGTGCTAGTCTATTGACGACAAAACTGTTTCGCGTCGATGCGTACACGAAAATGTGTGTCGTGTGTTGTACACACACTCGCGGTCGCGTATTTTACGCTTGTTGTTACTTTGAATTTCTCGAACAAGCCCGCTTTCATAGAAATCGAATACGAAACCGGTCGTGATCATATTTTCGAAAGTGCACTTAACGTTATGTACGCGCCAAGCGATATAACTAGTAAAAAATAGAATGGGGGTGCGGAATAAAGAGCTTACCTACGAGATATATATCTGAAATACAATATACAATATATCCGAATGTGAAGCGGGTGTTTGTGTGTATGTGTGTATATAAAAGCGCATTAAGAAATGAAATTTGAAAGAAGCGACGAGAGGAAGGATCGATAACGCGGAATCACCGGAGGCATTTTTCAGAAGGGATTCTCGGAGCTCCATTGTCACATTGGTTTCTATCTCTGTATGTGTGTGTGCGCGCGCGCGCGCGCACGATGCAAAATTCCCCAGCGAGACGGATCGCGTCCCAGGGGAAGAGTTTCGTGCAAGCTTCGCACACACGCGGAGAATTAGATTAAAGACATTAAAGTCGCCCTCTCTTTCTCTTCACCGCGCACGACAAGTAAGGCCACGCAATATAGTGTCGGGCCCCCGCCAGTCATTCCGTGATTGCCTCTCGGACGGACTGAGTGCCCGCTGGACCGCGAAACGAAATTAGAATCCTAATAATACGTAGAATTTAAAGTCGCGCGCCCGAGTATGAATAACACATGCAACCCGGGGGGTGCGGCCACGCGTTGCTCACTTCGCTCCTTGCACAAAGTCAGTATGCGCGCGGCATCGGTGCCGATGTTCGATGTTTATGTGCGGAGGGATCGCACGTCACACGACTGTTTATGCAATGTGTGCCGCGTCAACGCTGAGCACACAATACGCTTTCCTCGTACAGATTTATACTTTCAGCTGTCGAAAGCTCCGACGACGTGATTATCTACTCTATAGTTTGTGTGAAAACGAAAGTTCGCGCGATCAATTTGTTCGAAGAATTATTTATTACGGTTATTTCTACGCGCGGTGTTTTTTTTTTTGTCGTTTCTAATATTACATACGATCCGTTCTTCTCTTTGGAAATCGCTCATTCCGAATGTCATGACGTATGACATATACGCGTAATAAGCGCAGCCGCCTTGCTCGGTATACTTATGGTGTACCGCGCGTGCGCACATACATTAATATCGGTGCAGTATGACGCATGAGAGCGACGCACGTGCGAGAGAGGGACACTTAATCTTTCCGTGGATTCCCCGTGGATTCCATCGGGAGCCCCCCTGAATATTTTCACACTCCCGCCCCCGCGCTCTACCCCGGTAAAGCTTCCGTTGCATCGACCCCCCGGCGGTGACGTCTGTTTTGTAACTATTTTCCGCCACCTTCTTTCGACCCCCGAGTGTCCCTTCATCCATGACTATGCAAGACTCGCAACGAGGGGTCCACTTGTGCCGCATCTCATATATGAGGAAGGAGGAGGGGGGCATTCATACAAGAAACGTCGGAACATACGCGCCCATAGGATTAAGCCGCGAGAAAGGGAGAAGGGAGCCGCACGGTTAATGGACAAAGGGGGAATACGCGGATCCAATTTCGAATTCTACGCTTCGTGAAATTGACGGGTGCGTTTGTGCGGACGAAATGCTACTTTCCTTTGTTGCGCGCGCGGTCTGCGGATAGACAATATGGGGAATATCTCGGTTGTCCGAAACCTAATAATCCAGAAGAACAGACGGATGTGTTGTGTAAGGCGGAGGGGGGGGGTGATTTTCTTATGGAAACTTGACAACTGCTCTTTAGCGGCCTAAATTACGCGTTTTACTTTTCGCTTTTATTTGATCACGTATCCGCGGAGAGAGTTTTATCATCCGCTCACAAAATTCAGCTCGTGAAGAGGCATTGAAAAAGTTGTTGATTTTGAACAATTTTTCAGCAGCGTTTTCTTCGATAAGTGCAATCCAAGCGATAGAGAAGAGTGCAAACTACGAGAGTTCTCGTTTCCTTGGCCATTAAATGCGATGAGCTATTGAATCATTGACGGAGGGGGGGAGGGAGGTCGCGCTCGCCGCGCAGTGCCGAAGATCAGCGCGGTAATCGGTGTAGAGGAGATGGAATTTTCTAACAAATAGGGCATCCAGAATTTCACGATTCGTCGAGGCGAGAATCGACCCCGGGGCGATAACATCGAACGGCGCTTAATATCGTTTTCCAGAGCGAAAGACAAAAGCGGCACCTGCCCCTTCTCACGAAGTACCCGTGCGCATCTTCCACGAAGTGAAGGACGGCGGCGGCGGCGGCGGCGGCGACGGTGGAAGGAGGTTTAGGTGGAGGTAAAGTGGCGCGATCGGTCCTCTCTCCTAATTCAATCCCGTGGGATATCGGCAGCCCTGGGGCGCGGTATCGTGCCGAGGCGTGAATCAGCACGCCCGTGAATTATCCACCTCGTTTATCGAGAAAATTGTAGCCCAGGAAAGATATACCAGACGAGTCCCATTGTGTCCCGTAACTACTACCGCGTGCCTACGCTATTGCGTAATACTCACAATTCAAACGGGAGATGCGTGTTCCCGATGCGCGCACCACGACCGAGCGGTGCCCGTCTCTTAATGCCGGCCCGTAATTCTCTCTCTCTCTCTCTCTGGATCTGTCGATTCTCGGTTGTGCGTGATTAATCATTTGGTCCGATTGCACTCTGACATTCCGAGCGAATTGCGGTCTCGGTGAAGTAGTCTTAAAAGCATGAGCGACCGTATCGCAAAATCGTATCGCCGCGATAAATATAATCAAATCGAGTGTAATAATATATATTGTACAACGTATATAAATTTTGCCAAGTATAAACAAACTTTCAGTATTAAGCAAAATTTATATTTCAAAAAAAATTTATGTAGATTTATATATAATTGATTAAAATATGCAAATGTATTCGGGCACTAATAGATGCGGTAACATATATATATATATATATATATATATATATATATATATATATAGAGAGAGAGAGAGAGAGAGAGAGTCGATTAATTCATCTGTTGCCCGATAGATAGCTTCGAAACTCGTAGTTTAGAGAAACTTGCTACATTTATTACAATCTCGGGAATATGTGTGTGTGTGTGTGTGTGTGCAACGGCGAGAACTTTGCTAACGTGCCATTGCGATCTCTCCTGGTTTGCTTTGAACGTGGGTTTATCCAAAGTGCGCATTATGTATGTTGCTTGCTACGTACCGGTCGGCGGTTGGGTTCGATAGGCACCGGTATTCATATATTCATTGAATAATTGCGGGATACGCGTATCGTCTCTCGTCGAGGAAGAGGGTCCTGCATGCCGTTCCCGTAGGAACAGGACACGCCCCGGCGATCAGACGCGCGCGCGGCCAGTGAGAAGGTAGGGTTACTAACGTGAGAGAAGAGCGACTTTCACGGATCGGCGGACACCTACGGGATAAGAGGGTTCTTTCTCACATACACAGAGCGTGAAAATCAAACTAGCATCAAACTAGCACCTGTTATCCGCGTGAAAAAAAAAAAAAAAACACACGCGCGCGTGTATATATCGCATCACTCGCGGTAGGTGTGTGAGAGAGCGCGATTAATTTTTACAAAACGCGACGTGTGTTCGAGCGCCAAACGCTCTTGTTTACAACGAAGGCGTGAGAATGTTTAATTCATGAGACATCCTTTGGCAACAGCGGGAATATAACGAGATACGATCGAATGTTGAATCATAAATTAAGCGGAATTGATTAAATACATTCTTCATGACTGTGTGCTTTTTCTCAAGAGGGAGAGAGAGAGAGAAAACTATAAAACTTTCTATAGAGTTTCGTGCGCAAATCGTATCACTTTGATCATTTTTTTAACATGACACGAATATGTAACTCTGTATCGCGTTTGACAACCTAGTATCTAATATATCAATAAAATATTAGACAACAAAAAAAAAAAAAACTAAAATACAATTTAAATATACACGACGCGAGTGGACAGTCGAGTCTCTCTCTGTGCGCGAGATAATCAAGACACCCGCGTGTCTTTCTCTGATTACGGAATTTTTAATCTGAGTTTTCATTTCCCGCAGCAGTTCCGCGGCGTTGTCGTCGAATGACTGCGATGTGCCGCGGCTCCATACAGCAGCACGCGCGCGAGAGACGACGTACGTCGGATGTGTATAGTCTCCGGATCGATTTGACGAGAGGTTTCACAACGCATCGGCATTAATTTTGGCGACGGCGACGCTTCATTATCATATAGACGAGTGTTTCGTCGAGCGTTATTGGATCTCCCGCGTCACGGCGAAGCGACACACGCACGTGCGTATACGTGCTTAGGGTAAACGCGCGTAAGGTTCGCCCGTTCATGGCTTCCGGCCAAAGAATAACGATCGCAGCGAGTGCCAACGTCGTCGTCGTCGTCGTCGTCGTCGTCGTCGTCGTCGTTGTCGGGGCAAACTATGACGGGCGACTTTGTCGGATTAAACTCCTCGTATATAGCTTGGGCATAGTAATCACGTCCCGATCCTTGCTGGAAATGCCTTTTATCGCGTGTTTTGCCGACGTTAAATAATTATGGTGTGTATATAGCGTGTGTGTATCTTCACTTTATTCGCTATATATATAATAACGTCGCGACGTCTAACTATATATAGTTATCACGATGTGTGTTCACGGTGCAGCATTTAAGTAAATATAACGACACATTCATGCACAAAAAAAAAAAAAAACGATTTTGTCGTCAAATTATGTCGTCGTCGTTTGACATTCGCGCATCTTTATTGTTATATCTCACGCAGATGGAACACACACACACACACACATAAGCACAAGCAACAAAGATCGTATACGATCGCGAATATAAGGCCGTAAAAAATTTTCATTTCGCGTTATAATCTTCATATATCGTTTCCGACGTTTTTGCGATCTTCTCATTCCAACGTTAATATCAAAGGTACGAAAGCACCATCCGTCGCATCTTCCGCAAGTGCATGCGCACATACTCCTCTCGGATGTATGCGAAAAAGGAACGACGCGCGTCTCTTAAATCTCGCCTGTATGATGTATACGCGCCGTGGATATCGATATCTGCCTTTATGCCTTCCTCTTTTTCCGCGTATAACGCCCAGCGATACATCTTTTCCGCCTGTTTTCATGCTTCTTTTTTTTTTTTTCCTCCCCGAGACGATCCATTCATCGTTTCTCCTCGGCCGCGATCTACATCGCCGGCGCTGTCTGGATCCGAAGAGTCGGGCGACTCTCAAAAAGAGCATGGATTATAAGCGTAGCAGTTCCATCACCGTTACCCGGCCGGCGTTGAGGCATATCCGGCTGTCAGCGGATATCGCGAGATCGAAAAGGGCATAGATTATCAAGCGTTTCGATCAAATTTCCCTGCGTCGGAGGGCTACGCGCCGGGAATGCCCGCTGGGACTCGGCCGCACGAAAGACTTGGTGCGTTACATGACGGTGTACATGTGCATATATGTACGTATGCATGTGCAAATGTACGTGTGTTACGTACATGCGAGGCACTTTCGTCGTATATAGGCTCTGGCGCACGCGTTCGGTAACCCAGTTTAGGGGACTCCCTGCATGGAAAAGCGGAAAGGCACTTACGGGGCCGAAGGAACGAAACGCGAGCTAGAGAACTCCATTCCTCTCCTCGCGAAGATCTATGACATCTCTCCCGAGGTGTAACTCGCAGTCTCACTTTACCTCGGCAACAGGAACCTTATGAAAGTCAAAGCGTTTCGCGCGATCGTCTGCGGTTCGCAACTTGTTGCTGGATTGGCGTTTCCCTGGTTTAGTCGGGATAGAGCGAGAGAGAGAGAGAGATAAAATGATTCCTTTGTACCATCGTACCACTGAATTTACTTGGGAAACATAACGTCGCTAAAATATAATTGGCAGAATTTTAACGAACGCGCGGAGAGATGTTTCGCAATCGCGAAGCGAATAAAGTAACGGTAATATCGCGGGTCGTCGGTTTCCTTTCGTTCCCGCGATATCTTTGAAACTATAGTTTTGTTACGGTGTGTATCCATTGCTCTTCCGATGGGAATCTCATGAAATTCAATGAGAGAGCGCGATCAGACCGTATGCAAATTTACGAGGAAATCAAGCGCGGTGATTTTTCAAAGAGCCCCCGAAGAGCCGAGACCCGCCGCGCGCGCAACACATTTATACGCGGGGCGCGCTATGTTTCATATTATAAGAACGCGCGGTCCGCTTGTCGTCGCGCTCGCGGTTGTCGTACGACGTGATTATTTCCTACCGCAGGATGCTCGTGATTGTTGTCATCCGCGTGGGCTGCTTATGACTCATACTACTTCAGCTTATTCCGCGTTATGATTATAGTTCTCAAAGAGCAGCAGCAGCACAGCAGCGCGGCTTTGTCGTAACGACGTGAATAAAGCACCGTGCGCGCGCTTCTTTCTCGCTTTCATGTGAATTCCTTTTCAATTTACGACACAATGAAACGTGATTTCATAAAAATATATTACCTTCGCGGGACATTAGCATTTAATCGCGCGTGTATACAGGGTGTCCCAGAATTGGTTTAACATCTCTCGTAGGCAGGTAGAAGGAATAAAACTGAGGTGAAAAGTCCTATACCATTTTGCTAGATT
>NW_018020598.1:795482-887027 GCF_002006095.1 Pseudomyrmex gracilis
AAAAAAAAAAAAAAAAAATTGTCGCATTCAAGCGGCGCGTTTCGAAAGCTAATACTTCCTACGTCTCGTAAAAGTTTATTGCTCATTTTCCACGTAAAGTGTAAGAGCTTCGCGCGAGTATTAGCGAAGATATCCGTAAAATCAGCTTACGTGTCCGGCGTTACAACGCAAGTTAGTGCGCGTGTTACAGTTGTGACATTTCTCGTTCAATTTTTTTCGTGTACCAACTTCTTCTGAGTTGGATCTTTTCTCGTATCTTCTAAATACACAACGATGACCCGCGGGCTTGTTTAGAATAGTTTTGCGTGAAAAAAAAAAAAAAGAAAAAATTGGAACTCTTCGTGCTCGGTGACAATCGTTTAACGAGCACAAATCGCTTAATCAGGAAAAAAAGAATAATAGAGTTGATTTTATGTGAAGCACAGCGAAGTTCGTTGCGCCATGCAATTCGAACAAACGTGTCGAGAAGGGGGGAGGGGTCACTTGACCTGATTTAAAGGGACTCGTGCAAACTGACGAGAAACGTGACATTGCTCAAGTCCTAACTAGAATTTTCAATGATAATACATCAGAGCCCCGACACTCCCGGCAATAACGTCAACGGCAGTGACGTCTTAACTGGGTCAAATGTTGAAGTATTTAGCACGTCTCTGCCGTCATATCTCGCGGAATACCAACAACGTGATCTCATACATCAGAACAATTATCATGCGCAAAGATCAATTCTGTGCCGGGCGCAAACATATCGGGAGCGCCGGGGCAAATTAACGGGCGCAGGACAACAATAGCGCAAATCCGTCTAAATTGATCGCTGAATATTTATGATTTGATCTTTGAAGCGTGCGTGATCTGCTATGCATTGCGGCATTGTGCGGTGCCATTTTCGCTTATTAAACTAACAAATTCAGATATTAATTGACTATTAAATATACTATTCATATCGACAGTTTGGTTTCATTAATGTTGTCTGTTTTACAACTCTATAGTTAATTGAACGTTTATGCGAAAACGGTTCTTTTCGCGGTTAAATTGCACCGGCTCCTCCTCTTTCCCCTCTCCGTTGTTGCACCAGCATTTAGGAAAACACGCAATATCGGTCACAATTATTTCCATTGTTGATAAAGTCAGAAGCTCGACATTGCAATTTCGCTAAGTACACACACGCGATGTTTCGGATGTGTTTATTATCTGGAAATACATGTATTATCTGGTAAATCATGCACGTTATTCTAGAATTGTGCGGTACCGTCGCAAATTGCATTAGCCCGGGCTATTCACATATAAACGCACGTATGTATATATATATATATATATTTCTGTGTCTCTCGTATCTTACACGATGTAAATTATGACTTCCGCGTACGAGAGTCTCTCTATTGAGACGTTTCTCGCGCTTCCACATCAGCGCACGGAATTCCTTACCCCCTCTTCCGTATGTTGGGTTTTTGTATCAGAATTAGAGAGAAGTGTGAGAGCGGGCGCACAACCTGAATAATCCTTGATTACCTTTCATGTGTTCGCGCGCGTCTTGCGATGTCAAGGAATAATTTGATTTCATACGTCGCGCATGTGGAGAATTCAACTCTATATCAACTTCATTTTGACGCAGAGTCTTTCGAATAGCGCTTCCGGGAAACTCTCTCTTTCTCTCTCTCCGGGAATGACGATAATACCGACAACTCTCGCGAGCAATAAGAATAAAAATATTACACTCGTCTGCGGTCGTGCCACAACGCGTAATCGGCCGCGACAACGAGCCGCACGGTATAAACAAACGTAATGCGATATACGAGAGACCGCATTCCTGAGTCCGACATACGCGCTCGATACCGGCCGCCGAGGGATCTAAACGCGAGAGGAGGTTGAACGAGTCAGTCGGCGAATTGGTTAAACGAGCCGCCCCGATATGTGGTTTACGTAACGCGAAAAAAAAAAAAACGGTACAACGGCATCACCACAAGGGAATTGCGCAACTTGCATTACATACATACGTACGTATCCACACATGTTGTACTTTCGCGCGCGGCATTTATAAAACGAGACGAGGCATTACCTAATTCCCATTAGCGTAAGTCGTATATATTTCTAATCTGGTTGATTCACTATGCATTATACTGATTAACGCAAACAATGAGAGAGAAGTCGGTTAAGACGCGCTCTTCATCCCCCGCCTCACTTTACAGGCCGATAAAGTCTGTTGTAATGGCACAAACGCGCGGGAGATAAATGACACTTAAAATTCACGTATTTTGATTATTAATGTGTGCGCGTACTTGGATATGCGGGAAAGAACTTGAAACGGAAATCGACGTATCGACAGTAAACGGCGGAGATTTACATATTCCGACGAGTTTATTCCTATTTTCGATTCAGCACACATTTTCTACGCGACGCACAAATACGCACCGAACTGTTAATATTGTTTTATTTATATTTGCTATATACTCCACGAAACAATGATTTAACGCAAATTGCGAATATTTTCCGCGCGCATAATAAATTCAGAGCTTCAGTAGTTTGTTGCCGAAATTCAAACAAGATTTACATAATTGCACAATTAGTGCGGATTTTCCGCTATATTTATCTCGCAAATTACGCGTTTGAATGCACGCGCGAAACGTAGTTTTCTAAAAGTTGTACTTACCTACGCGAAGACAAGCGTGTGCATTCAGAAATTAATGTCGCTTTTATGAACGACGCGTCGTCGTCGTCGTCGTCGTCGTCGTCGACGACAGCCGACGAGTAGAGTCGATCTCACTTGCGAGACGACGAGGAGGATGTCTGGCGCCGCGAGAAGTACCCCGCGAGAGAACGCGCGCATGTAGGTACAATCCCATGCTCTCTGTCTCTCTCTCTCTCTCTCTTTCCTCTCTTTGCTCGAAATTACTCCCGTCATATTCAAGATCTCGCGCGATACGTCGTGATGGAAATTGTTGGAGAACTTTGCGCGTCGCAGCACGGACGGGGACTTGAAATTCAGTTGTGTTAATTCCTTCGGGGTTTTCGGGGGGGTGCCCAGAAGAAGGGGGGGAGGGGAGTCGCATTCGTTTCGCGATTAGTGCGTGAAACACATCGGGGCGCGACAAACACTTCGGTCGGTCGCGTGTACATTTACGCGCGGTGGTCCGCGCCGCGATGTAGGCACCAGCTTCCCGTTCGCGCGTGAGTGTGAGTGAACACGGCTCTTTGCGAATCCATTAGCCCGGGCTTGCTCGGTCGTTTCCCTTCGGGCAGGCCCGGACGGCTTTAGCGAGACTCGAATATACACTCCGTGATTCCTATTCCGAAGTGCTCGAACGACCGGTGGGGCGGTGGGCGCGCGCGATTAGCCAAACACTCCTTGAAATTCAAATACATTCTCGTGGAAAATACGCGCCGCAACAATTCCGATTCCGTGTGTGTCAACTTCGAGCCGTTCATACGCCAAATTATGGTCCTGCCACTTCCAAAAGCGAGTTTAACACAGTATATACCTCGCTCACGCGCGCACGCTCGGTGGGATAATATACCTCGCTTGCGCGCGACTTCGTCGATTTCGCTGCACTGCGTTAATTACAAATTTGATATTCAGCGGAGATAAGAGACAGTATGTATTACTTTATACGTGGATATTATAATATGCGAGTCTTGCATACATATTATGCATACATTTAGATTATATAAGTATATTACACTGTATCGACGAACGAGAAATAAAAGCGAAGTACGAAAAAAGAGAAATAATAATTATTGACGTGGGCGCCGTTGAGAATTAATAGCGAAGACGAGCGAAATGAAATTGACAGCAATTGGAGTAAGCCAACCGCGGTGTGGTTATGACCGCAGTAAAGTTTTAGTACGCCAGTAAAACTTTTATTTACGCGCATACCCCCCTCCGTACCATTTTATCGCTGTAAGAATATTTTGCTAATTGGAAACGTCTTATCGGAATAATCCCCCGTTCTCTCGCGGTCTGAATAAACTCGCATCTTTGTTTTTATATCGATCGGAAAATTATATCGGACTCACGCTGCGTAGGGGAACAAGATTCTTCTCTTTTTTTTTCTCTCTTTGTAACGTTCTGAACCAACATGTCCTCACTTACCTGAAACACAAAGCAAAGTGAGATTGATTAATTATTGCGGAAAAATATGTTTTGTGTAAATAATTGCGAGCGAGCACGGGGGGCGTTTTGTGAGACGCGGTTTTAATTTGACGAGTCAACACAAGAATATAACAATACACACATAATATTGGCCAATCACATATGAAACGATTACAATATGTCATTGTTCAGAACTCGCAAACAATATAAACAACAGATTCATCAATTTGTTATTTGTCGGTCGAGAATCTCGCAATTAACAATGGAATTATACAAACGTTACGTATTCATGGTATATATTTGATCAGACTAATTATATTCGTGAATTCGAAAGCAACTTTGGCTGGCCGGAGTCTCTGAACGTGATGAAACACGTCGAACTAACTTACATTACATGTTACATATTGATTGCCCAACCGATGTGTGTGTGTGTGTGTGTGTATATATATATATATATATATATATATATATATATATATGTATGGAGTTTCCTGCAAACTTATTCGACGCCAAATAGTATTCAACAGGTTTTCGTGTATCGCGTGTAAACGCTAGTTTGTTCATGTTTCGCGAACTGTTGATATCAGTGTGAATGTTGCGTCTCGCTGTTGGCTTTATTAAAACAGAGAGAACTAACGAGGAACACGTCCGAATAATATTTGCATATTCATTGTGCACCCACATACTTTGCGTAACGGCGTTTTCGTTGTTACGTACTTACATCGACGTTGTTTTTATTTTTTTTGCGCGCGTTCGATCGTTCAGTTATTAATAAACCGACTCATTATAACTTCCAAAACGCTTGTGAAAAGTCACGTTTATTTTCTCTGAGCGTAACGCGCGACACAAAGTTTTGTCGCAAATAAAAGTCCTCTGTTTTTTTTTTTTTTTTAATTCGTGTTGGTAAATCATGTGGAAACAAGTCTCTAATTTTATTCATTAATTTAAAAAAAGTGCGTTTGTTCCAGAAGTGCTTTACATTGTGTTTTCTCGTGTAACGTGACGTGTATTTTCGCGCGGTTTTTGTTACATTCGTTTTATGAACGAAATAAAAAGTTATAATTTTCGCTTCAAACATAAAGATATCTGTGCGAAAATTAGCAGAGCGTGTGCACACGTAAAGGAATTTTGAATTAATACGAATGGAGGTGTGCGGTTCTCTGTTTGCTCTCCTCCTTAGGTTGCGCTGTTTGAATTACTATTCTCGAAAACCCGCTCGAGGAAACCGCGATATTTGGGGAACGACCCGTTGGAATCTGGAAGATATCGCCGCATGACGAATGATGAATAAATAGCGCATAAATCATGAGATCGTTCGCGCTCGGAAGACGTCGACGGCGCTGAAATAATCGTTATCGGCTACCGACAGCGCGGCACAACGGCCTGACAACGAGACGTTGTCTTCGATCTGATTGGGCACCCCGGCGGAGAAAACGATGCACATACACCTATCGCGATATATCAGCCTGTTTACCGAGCGGTTAACGAGTATAGGCACGGGCGACGATACGAGGCTCGCGCGCACCGTGAACGCATTATCCGGTGAATGAGGTACCAATCTTACCCCCGGATCTCGAAGCGCGCAAGCGAGGCGAACGAGACGAGACGAGCGTGCGGAGAACATCTTTTCAAGACCTACGCGAAGAAAACTTATCGCGCGCAGGTCTCTCTTACCCCTCATGGCCCGGACTCGCCGCAAGCGCGAGAGAAGTATTTGCATTTCATGAGCACGGGAGTCCGGCTTAAAAATAAGGAAATCGTCCAACGATAATTCGATGATTTATGCACCGCGATTATCCCTAGATATATATTTGTTTTTAAATTGTCGACGAATAAGAACGAGGAAGATTATGACGGCGCCTTTCGTCCGTGTGTTCGTTCGTCAGTGAAAAAAAAAAAAAAAAAACAAAAAGTGCGATTTCGCAGAGCTCTCTTGTGTGAGCTTTATCCACTTCATTAATGGAGCCGAGTATCTCTCGAATCATCATTCGCGCTGAGAGAAAGGCGGTGATTTCGCTTCAAAATTCCGCGCGCGATAATGTGCCGAGATTATTTTACAATTTGCAATTACGCTTTTGCAACGGAAAGGAACGCGAATTTATGAAACAATTTATGAAAAAAAAAAAAAAAAAACGTTTTTCAGATCTTTTGTAAATGTGAACAATATCTCCTTTAAATTTACGAAACTTTTAGTATGACCTGAAAACTCCGCGCGACCTCCGGACTACTTCAACTCTTGTTAAACACGACATAAATTGGTACACAGAGTGCCCTTTGTGCTCCTCACAAAAGTCATTATAGTTCGCGAGCGAGCTAAGAAATTAATCTATTACTCTGTTACCGATGTAACTTCCGAGAAAATTTCAACGTACCACAACCGGCTATCCAATATAACCGGATGGATTAAGTCGTGTCCGAGATTAATATAATTTATATATTTGCATATAGCGGATATACATATATATATATATATATATATACATATACTGTACATGTGGCAGATCTCGTATCTAGAGGCAAAACGTAGCGTATAAATATTATGATAATTCTGCGTCAGCACGGACGCGCAGCGGGACTATATGGTTCATGTAGCGTTTAGATTACGTCGTTTATGAAGACCATCTGATAGTCGCGACGAAATTCCATTCGCAAGCGGCGATACATCAGCGGTGATAAAAGCAAAATCGCGCGCGAGATCGTACGACGAAGTAAGGAACACCTTCTCGTTCTTTCGTCGTTCCCGGTCGAGTTCACTGTGCGGACGACCGTGTCGTATCGTAGAAGAGATAGAGAAAGGGAGAGAGAGAGAGAGAAGCAGGTTCCTCGATATATCGGGCGCGACTATTTAGCGCCGCTAACGAGTGCAGGGTCGGCCGCGCCGTGCGGACGATCTACACGTATGGCGCGTTATCCCATGAATGGAGCTCGCAATCTCGCCTCTGGATCTCTTAGCACCGGGCAGCGCGCGGGACCGGCGAAGTGAACAGTTGGCCAACGTCGGGAGAGCCCGTTCCACTCGCGGCAATGCGAGCTACCGTTTGAGATTAGCATCTTTTATGCATATACATGGGAGACCTGCAGGCGGCCTGCACACGGACATCGGCGCACGAGCGCGCGCAAGCGCCTATCCAATTTCGCCTCGTGAAGAGAAGGAAACGAGTACATGTATACGTGTATGTAGGTGTAAGTACAGTGAAATGCACACAACTCCGTCGTAGTCGTCGTCGTCGTCGTCATCATCGTGCATTTGCGAAGGGCCAGAAGCACCGAGCGCGGGAGAGATCGCTCCCTCTTTCTTGGACCACTCAAGCTCTGTCACGACCTCGCTTACGCCTGTCGGTCCTTGCCGCGCGCCAACATCACCCCGTAGTACTACGAACCCCGAGTATCTCGGGCCTTTATTATGTCGGTCCAAGCCTTTGGAAAGTGGCCTTCGATCTTATCTCGCGACTCGTGTCCTCCGGAGCCGGGATCCCCCTTTCGGTTTAATCCCAGCTGCGTCTATGATCGCTTCCCTTTCCTCGCCTCGCGCGCTCCTCCACGGAATTGCGGCCTCTGCGTAGAAACGCGCGCGCGACGGCGGCAGCGGCGGCGGCGGCGGCTCTGACGCGGGACACCTTCCGGGCGCGCTCGGGGTGACAGGATAATTACACGAGTTTCGCTTTCTCCCTATCCCAAGGGGATGACTTGTCATCGCGTTTGTCGGCCGCAAAAGGAACCGTCGAAAAGCGGCCGCGTGTAAGCGTCGTCGCTGATGTCCGCCACAAACGTGCTAATGACACTCCGATCGCGCGTTTTCCCGATTAATTATTAAACGATTAGTTCTCTGAGTAGAAGGACGAGAAGCGAAATTTCGGTCTCCCCGCGAGGCGGTTTCTTCGTGAAATATGTAAATCCGACGGCATCAGATATTCATTAACGTTTAAAGCGGCAAATTTGAATAATAAAGTAGCATTCAATTTTTCTCTCCGTCCTTAAAGAGCTGATGTATGTTCTCTCTCTCTCTTGTGCGCGCGCGCGCGCGCTTGTTAATTTCACGTCGCGCTGGGATTCTCAGAAACACGATGTGTGGAGACGGAAGAAATTGAATAATCTCTTGACGATACAATCTACATTATACGATGAAATTGAAAGCCATAATTTGACTTTCATACTGCCATTCATTCACAGCTACGAGAATGCGAGAGAGAGAGAGAGAGAAAGAGCGAGAGAGAAAGCGATGTGCATCGCCCGGGAACGTGCAATAAGGTTTTAAGAGCCGTTCCTTGTTAAAATGCAATTATTCCGGCGCGTATCCAGCATTGTTAACCGGCGCGTTGCGTGCAAGCACTGCGCCCGCTGCGAAAATGATTTGTGGGTTCGTACCTATGATAAACCGTGTGTGTACTGTCGATAGAAGGATCGCGTGGGCGATCGAAGGCACTTTCCAGACACCTTAGGTGCTGGGAGTAATTGCGCACAGAACACCGGAGAACGTCGGTGTTTATGGACGTAGGAGGCGCGCGTCGAAGGAGCGACAACGGCAACTGGTTTTCTGGATCGTTGCTTCATTCATGAATTTGCGCGGCGCGATCTCTTTTCGCACACTTGATTTCACTTTTTTGAGATTCAACTTAAAAACAAAAGAAACAACAAAATACCGAAGTATCTAAGATAAATTACAATTGAAGTGAAGTCGTTTTGTGCGAGACTTCTCGCCAATTCCGCTCGATTTAGCTCGAACGAAGAAACGACGCGACATTGCTCGTAAAAAAGAAATCGCGACGCGGACTTTCGGTCGATCGCTTATTTTAGTACGCGGAAAATAATTGAACGGACAATCAGGACAACACGCGTGTCGTCGTTTACGCGTCCCGATTCGGCGAATCCGTTGTTTACGTTGACCATAAACTTGCGGTCGGATAATAACAGGAGTTGTGTGTCGTATCCGAAGTCTCGTTTGTTTGCCACGTGATGTTAGCAATACGTCCCGTGTCTTTATGCGGCACGTGAAGGCGCTCGTATAAAAAAGAACACTCATGCAAAAGCCGCGATTATCTCGCTCGAAGTGCGCCTTACGAACGTGCATTGTCGAGACTGAAATTTGTACGTACGACAAACACGACGACAAACACGACGACATTCGCGTGCATGGAAATATGAAAGTTTTTCCACTGCTCAGACACAAACAAACGAGCGTATCTGCGTATATGCGCGCGCGCGCGCTCGCGTTCTGTAATCGTATTCACGGTATTCGCATCGTTCTGGGCGTTCTTTGAATACCGGTTTTCCGTTTCTCGACATGCGCCGACTGTGAGCCAATTTATATGCAAAATTATCTCGCGCGGTAACACATGTTCAAAAGGCATGGACGACCATAAAAAATTACATTATCACATCGTCACGCGGAAATTTGTATGCAAAAGCGTACGGACGCGATATCGCGCGCTCTCTCCGCGCGGATAGGAAGCATCCACGTCGACGAAAAAAATGCTGCATTTATTCATATTCCGCCCTTTTTCTTTTTTTTTTTTTTTTTTTTTTTTCAAGGTCGGCCGAGAAATTCCGCGACGGAAATAACGCTACGCCCGCCGGGCGTGTCTTTAAGATTTCGCGCGATCGCGACACGCCAGACGCGTATTACACGCACGGACGATACACGTCAAATTACATTTGCGCGCGCTGTCTCTTCTCTTTCTCTCTCTCCTTCTCTCGTGTTGCGCCATCTGTTTTTTTTTGTGCATTTTAATTACTCCGTCACGCATCCTCATTCCACCGTAATCGCGCGCGAATTGGCCACTTAATTAGAAATCTAGTAGAAAGAAAATGCGGGGTCGTGGTCGACGCGCGCGCGCGCGCGCGACGCAATAATTGCGCCGACGAGTTAATTAATCCCGCGATTCCGGCGTAGACATCAAAGCCGACGAGAGGGCCTTGTCCGGACGTACGTAGTATATACGTTGAGATTGATTCGTTAAAGCGGAGATAGCAATTATTCCCGGTATCTGATTTATTCCCGATTTCGCGACAACGGCCGCGTTCGCGTTATTTATTAAACGTGAGCGCGACAATTTGCGTAATAATGACAGATTATACTGCAGTTACTGCAGCCAAATATATATACGTGTGTATATTACGGGTCTGTAGGACAATCGCCTTTATATCTTTACCGCAACGCTAATGAGATTCATGGCGCCAGAGAAAGAGAGCGGGATGATTAATAATATTTAGGTCCTTACTCTCTCTAAAATATCGGACAAAACAAGTGCTAACAAAGTCGGAATTTCGATGTTAATCGTAATAATAAATGAGAAATTGGACAGGCTTTAAGATCTGGTTTTATGTATGTACCTTTGCGCAACGTTGAAACCGGTAAATCATATTTCTGTTTCCGGATCGCGGTTTGATAAATACGTTTGATAATAACGTTTCAAAGAAGTCGAACTCTCTGTCTGCGAGTTATGAAACGCGCGACGTTTTTTTCGAGACGCGAACAGTTTCAAACTTATATATACTTATACATACCCAAGGAAAGAAGTTGCGGTACGCGATAGAATCGAGTTTGCGGATAAACGATCGATAATACGGGAGGGAGGTTCCGATCTTAGCGGTTCGCGCTCCAAGTGAAGTTCGCACTTCGGAAAGTTACTTCGGTAAATTATGCGTCCGCGTAAAAAGTAGGAAGGAGTCGTCTTTCTCTCTCTCTCTCTGCCATCGCGGCGAAAGTAATTCCGTCGTCGCCACGGCGGCGCAACACAACGTGAAGGCAGACGGCGGTGTTATGTAAATGAGTCCGGCTTTATTAAACGAATCGACAGGATCGAAAGCGAGACGAGCCGCGCCGGTTACTCGGATCCGGCCGTTCGTTTGTTCATTTTTCGGTGGAATCGCAAAAATAGCGGGATTATGCAAATACGACGTTTATCCGTCCCGGGGCCTCGGCGGCGCGCTCGTCGATCTTCCACGGTCGTTATAACGCGAAGATGTTCAGCAAACGTCGCGAAAATCGCCCTCGTTAATCTCTCGGAGCGTTCTTATCGTAGTCCGGCGTCATGAATTAAAACCAGTCGCCGTCGGGACGCGCGCGCAACCGGCCGGCACAGAAGTTTAAATAACAAATGCGATCGCGTAATAACAGGTTGATCGGCTTCTGGTCCCGGCGTAAACTTTGTGTACGCGCCTAGCCGCACGTTTATTATCCGGCAATGATAAAAAAATGTTTCTCGAAGAATGGCGTAATGTACATATATACATCGTCTCTATAGATATATGAAGTCTGAGATAGGTTTATGATATCACATTATTTGCTGCGCCGTCCGTCGTCGCATACAATTGTCGCACGTGCGCATTTATGCGTCTAAATCGTAACTCGTATAATAGACGCCCGGCATTTTAATTATTATTACCAGACCCGTCTGGATCTGTTGAGACAGCAAATTAATATGTCGTAATTAGCGTTGCGTCTGATTCCTATGAATATATTACATATCTGTGTTTTATTATTATATACGTCAAAAGCAGTATCCGAACGTAGACGCCGGAATTTCCGTCCGAACGATCGCGGACGAGGTAAACCGCCTCGCGGGATAAAGAGATTCAGAATAAAGCGATGAAAACCGGAGGTTTCTATTTTAAAGCGAAGCATCGTATATATATATCGTGTAGCGAGCGAGCAATGTAAAAAAGGAAAATACACACGTACGTGAGATATTAAAAAGATGATTAAAGTTAAGGAACCAACGATATACAGAGTGCATATATGTATATACATCTACTTGGCGCACACGTACTTTTCGCAATATGACGTGTTGATGACAATAATATGCGAACGCGTTGAATCTGAAATGCTTATACTATGGTTATTGGCCAGACGTTTGCCATAAAAGCGCCGTGTGATATCGCGAAATTGAAAAATCGAGGAACGCGTTGAGGAGAGAAAAATCCGAGATATCGCGCGCGCGCGCGTTTCCCTACTGGTATTGTAGGTGATCAGCGTTGAATCCTTGTACGCGCGATCACGAGAAGCCTGTCAGCTCGATAAAACGTCAGCTTAATCAAATCGCGGGAGCTTGAAAATGTCAGGCGGCGACGTATCGTCGCGTTTCGGGGGTCCAATCAAGGTGGCATTGAATGCGTTTGTTACGATGCCTCGTCCCGGCTCTCGCCCCACGGATAAGTGCATTATCGGGGGGCCCACGAATGCCGGGCGGTGGCGACACGCACACGTGTTACAGGGGACGTGCGCGGGCGTACGAATGAACGCCCCAAATGGAAAATCTATAGGCGCCGCCGCTGTTCTCGCGCGTATTCTGCGATTCTAATGAGGCGTACAGTCGTCGTCATTTGCCGAGATTGGGAGGTGAGGACGGGGGGTGAGGCAAAAGGAAGATCGAGATCAGACTCCACGAGAGAGAGAGAGAGAGAAAGGAATTCAATCCCGTAAAGTCGTGGGTATAATAAGCAATTACCGTTTTCGCGCATAGGAATTGTGCACGGCACGCAGTTTCCATGCAGTGGAAACTGCATTTGCGGAATCTCGATTAAATACATGTTACATGCCATTAACCCTTTCAACCTGCTAGCATTGAGGCGAAGCTCTCCGCGCGCGCGCACGCTATAATTTCGTGGTATTCCTACCAAGGTTGATGCTATTTCGGTCAAATTCGTAGCGGCGAGGGCAGAGTTACATATGTGATACAATAATAAAAATTAAATTTCAGAACGGTTTACGGTTCGCAATCAATATTCCAGGCGTGAATAATTTTATAATTACTACTGTGTGTTCACTGTCCGTGTTATTTATGTAAAATTAAAATTACATCAGAATATACGGTCACTAATAAAACATGAAATGATGCGCGAAGGCGAAATTATTTATTACATTATGTACATACGCGTGAATAATACAAAATAGACTATCCGTAACATAATTAAACACGCGACACAATACACCACAATACTTCCCTCTCGCTCAAAGGCGGAATCTTTGTTTCACAAAAATAGAATAATTCCGTTTAAAAAGTGAGTACAGAGATATATCACGGAAAACTTTTTTTTAAAAGTGCATATCGCGGAAAAAAAGTGTAAAAAAAAAATGGAGTCTAGATTAGATTTTCTTTTGCGGTCGATTTATTTCATATGTTACATCGCGGTACATCTGCGATCGAGGTTGCCGAGGTATCGACACGAGGTAACATCATCGATACCATTGAAACTAGATACGCTTGTTCGTTGAACAGAACGATCTCAAAACAAAAAAAAAAAAAAAATTTCAGGTATCATTGATACTCCTATGACTGTGGACCGCGTTAATAACGAGGAGAGCGTTTGGTTGGAAAAAAAAATATACATATCGAGAACACACACGTATCGCGTGTAATACGACCGCGAGTTCAATGCAGACATTTGCAAAATTTGTCTTCGATGCGAATGTTATTACAAATCACTTGAAGACGGAAAAGGAGTTGTGATTGATAACGTCGATGATGGTTGCTTGATCGGAGAGAATACGTTGTATCTTTTCCCGCTTCTATAAGTTTGTTTTTAATACCAGGAACGTCAAGAAAAACGCAGAAAAAATATCTAACATGTGAAGTTAGTCGATGGGTATATGCGAAAGAAAGATAACGCAATAAATTTCAACCGGTTTCGATATTTTTTCCTTCGTAGAACGAAGTTTCAAGTGGGAGTTTGAGTTCTCTCTCATGAATATTAATAGATTTCATATAAATCAATAATTTATCATTTAGAAATTCGCAATCTCACACGCAAAATATATATACGTATGTCAGGTGTAATCATGCCGTTTATTAAGTTCGATACATCTTAATTCTCGTGATACGAGAAAAGAGTTACGAGACATTTTGTACTAAGTAAAAAAGCAGGTAGAACTTATTTAAGTCTCAACGGTATATTCTCGTGGGACTTTTTAATTATTTATCATCCTCCGTCAACTAACATAAGTTTCAGCAAAACAGACATAAATTTTAAACGGACACGGGAATTAGCTGAGTTTCCGGCTGGCACTAGGAAAGTTTGACGGATCACCGTATACTACCTTCCGTGAACTTTTAAATCGCGTCGCTTTATGCCCGTCGCTTGTACCGTCTTTCGAAATTTAAAGTCCCGCCTGTCGTATTCCGGCTTCGGGCGGGTAAGGCGAGAATTTACAGCCGAGTTCGGCAATGCGCACGTACGTGTATAAGTCTGAAATATGCTTCGAAGCTTATCCAATGTCACAGTCGACCGAGAAACATGCGTGCAAGGCAATAACGCGGTCCGTCTCTCTTCCGTTCCGTACCTTTTTCTGGCTTTTCGATACCTTACCACCCGCTGGTAGATTACGAAAGCAATCCACTTTGGTTCGGTTTGCCGTTTCATAACGTAAACGCGCGCGCGTCATGTGAATTTGTTTTTTTTTTTTTATTTCTATTTTTTTTTACGAACGTAAATTATCAACAGAAGTTGCGATAAAAGAGAATGAAATTGATTTAGCGATTATTTATTTTTGGCACAAAAGTTTTAACGCATCCGTTTATACATACATATTTGTGTTTACGATTTGTATTTACAATTTTGCAAGTTTTGTTTAAATGTTTTCAGCGGAAAACATTTCCGTAATAAAGCGACCCTGAAAATTTTCATTAACAGTCGGCATGCGCGTGTTCTGTACACAATGGTCTGTGAAACACACAGCGTGCGTAGTAACACGCGCGCGTGCACACTCCCGAATCGTTAATGCACGTGTACATTAAGTTAATGAACTTTTCCTCCCTCTCGCGATAAAGTGCGAGTTATCTCCGAATTACGCGAATCGATATGCATCTACCCCGTGAGCCGTAAATCAATAAATTCTTGACCCTCCGTCGACAAACAAAACATTTCTCGGTTCACGCATATCCACGCACATACATCCATTCTCTCCCTCCGATTTCTTCTTCGGAACCCGAATATGGCCTTAAGTAACCGTTTTTTATTCGCGTTAAAATGCACCCCTGGGCGGGAAAGGAAACTATGGCGCCCGGGCGGCGACATAGTCACCCTCACCTCCGGAGAGAGCCGAGAGACCCCTCTTCTTCTCTTCATACCGTGTACTGTGGGACCTGTGTACTACAGGGGGCACCAGATAATTCTGTTTTAGTTTCGCATTACAACGCGAGGCACGACGGCGAGACGGACAGACTTCTCTCTCTCCTCCTCGTCCCATCACGACGACACCCTTCCCGTGGCCCATCCGGGTCTCGTCCCCTTTTCCACTTTCTTCGGGGACGCCGCTCTGGGGCACCGAAGAGAGGAGAGAAATTCGTTTCTTCCCTCTTTAACGTTATTCCTTTCGCCCGCGTTTTGTTTCGCGTTTCCCGTGTTATGCGTCCCCTCTCTGTCTCCCTCCTCGTCTCACCGCCCTTTCTCTCTTCTCTCGCATCCGATGCGAAAGTTGTCGCGAGAGATGGCTGCCGAATAAGAATTTGACTAATGCAATCGCGGATGCTAAGAAGCCATTCTCGTCGGCCATTGTGCCACCGTTATCTCCTTATTTTCACTCCCTGGTCCTTCCACATTCCCTGCGGCAAAGTGGGAAAAAAAGACGAGGAAAAGGGCAGAACGGCGGAAGCAACGTTGCGAACGACGCGTTTTGTCGAAAGTACACTTGTGCATCTCTATATACCGAGGAGAGATGCGTTGCGAAGGGGACGCGTCTACGTTCCGAGATTTATAAGTGTTTACTTTGAGCAACGATTTTTCCGCGATGATAAGAGTCCGTGTGTTGTATACTATACAGCGATCGTATATCATATCACACTCCCATACAACACATGTGTAATCTCACTTGGTAATTTATACACTTTTTTTTCATTTATACATTTTTATCATTTTGTTGCTATATTGCGAATTAACGGAATAATTCAATCACAGTATTTCGCGTTCTATTAATTTAAACTCCAAACTAAACGTACGTATATATATATATATATATATTAACTCGAACGTTAATTCGCGCTTGGCGTGCACAAAGGCGTGTTCCGCCAAGAGAGAGAGGCTCTGGTGTGTGTTAAATAACTGATTCGACGGCATCTAGAATAGCGTTGGCGGCAAGGATTCCCTCTCGATTTCTGAGTTCGAGATGGCATTAAGCTGAAATTCCACGGACGCATTCCACCGTCCATCTCGAAAGCGAAACTCCGGCTTTAGTAGGTGCACGAGACAGACGGAAGCAATTTCGAGTTTACGCCTCGAGAAGTCCCCGGTTGCAAGACGCACATCTCATTTCGTCGTGGTAGTCAAATAATTCTACGTGTAGCGCGCGTCTGTACGTAACTTCTCGTACACGTATAACTTCTTCAAAGCGAGAGACTTTGCACACAAAAAATGGACAAGCGAACGCGCGCGCGACCTGTCACATCCGAAACAGTCAAAGCTAAATCCTTGACTGTTAAACGAGCTACGTGTGAATTTGTTACTCGTTTGAAGAGTAGCGAACGAAGTAAATCTCTGACAGGCAGAGCGCGCGATGCATCCCGTGCGATTTGTGCGAAACGCGAATTGTCTAGCTCTATCGGCGGACAGGAATCGATTCCAAAATAAACAACGAACGTCCGACTGCGTTTTAAATATCGCAGGTTCCGAATCCTCTTTTTGACAGTTCGCGAGAGAATCTGAAACCATCGCGCAGTTGTTGTTGGATGGACGCGCACAGGCGAATGTCCGAGCGCGCATCGGGTTTTGGGATTCCTCTTCGTACGATACACAGAGGAGAAACAATCAAAAGATCGAAATAATAGGCGGCGTACAGCGTCGAAAGTGAAACGGTTGCTTGTGCAACGTTGTGTAATAGCAAAATCGTAGTTTATGGCGCTCCATTGTCGATTTCTGTCGTCGCGGTTACGTGCCTTAAATAACGGTTCGAACCGAAGAGGCCCCCACGTAAGCACCGAGTATAAACCTTCCTTCTTCGATTTCTGACCTCGGCGCGGAATTAATCTGGATTCCGCTGTGCGCGCTGGCACGCGGCGTGATTTCACCCGGGCGATATTTCGCGCATGGTCGATGCGCGCGCGCGGACAAATAGAACCCAATCCCAAGTTTTATACCGATAAATCGTGGCGCAAAATACCGCTCTTCCTGGCTTCGTGCAAAACGCGAATTCCCGAGCAACGACGATGGCGGCGACGATGTTTCTTGTCCGAAGTGACATATCACGGAATAAAGCAGTAAATCTCCGAATTACGCAAATGAGAAAGCATATACCTTTTATAAATCTCAACGGTTATGCGAAAGTTTTTGTTTTTCCAGAACTCTACTTTTACGTTTTTCTCAACGGACACGGTTGTATAAACACATTAAAACGCGTAAGTGTATTTAATTACAACAGTGTGCAATTATAAATGGGTACAAATAAAGCAATTGTCTTCTAATAATAAAAAAAAAAACAAACGTGCACTTTTGTGATTTGAAAGACGTATCTTCTGTTTGCGGAAACCTATTGCGTACAGACGCGAGCTCTCTTGAGTGCGCTCGAGTCATCGGCGAAATAACCTATCCTATCGCAGGAAGTGAACTAGCTCCGTCGTCGGTTAACGGCGAGCACGCGAAAGCGATTTCGGACGTCGTCGTCGTCGTCGTCGTCTTCGTCGGTCGCGCGTCTCATTCCGCCGCGTCCGAGCAAGTTCCCTTTTAACCCCCGGGAGTCGTGACGGCGTTCCTTCCGCAATGCGGCCGGCGCGACGCGACGCGACGGAGGGATGTGCGCCCAGGATAGAGGGTGGTTAATCCATCCCCGACCGTGAGTCACGCGCCAGCGTGGAATTTACGAGGCGCAGCGTCGTCGTCGCTCCTTGGATCCTCTGATCCGTAGGATTATCCTTCTCTCTCTTTGAAGAAAGATGGAAAGAGAAAGAGAGAGAGAGACCGCCCGATTGCGCCCCGTCCCCTTTTACGCGGTACCGACGCTCGATTATTATGCGATCAAAATGTGGCGTCTAGTTAGGCGGTCCCTTAATTATACCATCGATCCAATAGATTTGACCGAATGTATCCCCGTCGTGTCTGTAATCGTATCCCCGAAAAAGAGGGTGGCAATTGCGCGCACAATCTGCTGCCGTAATTCTTGATCCGTATTGGGTTTATACTGCGGGAAATCAAAGTTCGTGGATTTTTGGGATTGGGAAAGTGTGCTTGTTATTTGTCGCGACTATATATTCGCCAAGACTTTCCGCGAATTGTCGCAGATCGCGTCTGCGTTTTGATTATGATCGATTCGTGTGTATGTGCGAGTCTCGCGCACGATATTATGGCCCGTGTGTACACGTGCGCTTTGTAATGCAGTTGACTCGATCAACTGAATTCAGGTGTGTTGACTCAGCGAAGTTTAACACATGTGTCAAGATGCGCGTAGATCATCCGCCGTACCCCACGCGTATGTCAAGGTACGATATCTCGTTAACTCGACAATGTCATTCTTGTCGACTGTTCAAATTATCCCCGGCTGCTAATCAGCGGAGTGGTAGTTGAATTATCTCTGTCTGGCGAGATTCTATGATTCGTTTGCCGTGGGTATACACATAGGGTATACATATGTTGAAGCACCGGCATTGTGTGTAAAAACGTAAATCGTAAAGTTGATCCAAAAAATGTTTTTTTTTTTTTTTTTTTTTATAGAATTTGTTTCTTTCGTCATTGAACTCGAAGTATTATAATTCGCGTGTGTCGCGAATACACGCGCGTGTTAGAGTGCGAAATATTACCAGATGGGAAGACCGCGAACATTTAATTACTGGCAATCAATCTTTGTAGCTACCGTCATTGGTTATATGTGTGTGTGTGCGTGTGTGTGTGTATATGCGCGCTGCTGGTGCGACCCATAAGGTTATCTGTTCCAAACTCGCTATTCTCCTCTTCCCCACACACGGCTACAACGATCGATTATTACACTATTGCATCGGAATACAGCGCCTTGTTTATCCCCCTTAATTACACCGCGCTGATCGATAGAATCGATTTTCCAGAATTTACCCCACAAAATTGTGGACCCACGCGAAGAGGGGACTGAGAGTCGACTCTGTTATCTGCAACTACTGGGAGGAGTACCGTACGTCACTGCACCGGGCAGATAAGACGTTTCGCGATTGAATAAATAATTGCACACGTTGAGTGATTTCTCGTGACCTCCTTACCGCGAGAGGAAACAAACAGCTTGTGTCACTCTGTTTCTTGAACGTTGTTATTGATGATGCGCGAGAAATTAATGCAAAATTGAAAAAAAAAATGTTAACAAAATAATAATAAAATGCGTTCTAATATGTTTTGTATTTATACAACGGGTGTATATGATACGAGCGTTTATTTGCGCGATGTGTTTAACGAGATTACTTTTGAAACTTTCGCAAATGTCATTTTGAAAGTAAGTAACGGGAACGTTAACGGCTGCGACGAAGATAACATGACATCTTCTTCTTTGTCGGACGGACATTAATTTCCGCCGTTTGTTTGTACAAAGCGCCGCGAATCAGCAACACACACTCTCTCTCTCTCTATCTCTCTTTCTCTGTTATCAGTCTCCATTACTGTTTTATTACCTCCCGTGGAAATGAAGGAATGAAATTGCATTGCGGCGGTCACACGTATACCTGATGTAGCGAGGCTATGCGCAAATTGATGAGCTTGTTGGTGACGTTTCGATTGATTCATCAATGCCGAATGGAAATAATAAGCTTTGCCAAGTAATCTATCATGAAAATAGTGTTATCGCATGATTTGCCAACACAAAGACGTGTGTAATGCGAAGCGCATACGTTTCCATACGCATCAGAATGCTCTAATTGTGAAAATCCGCGGCACATTATCACACGCGCGCGACAATAGGGATTAACAATTGTCGATACATACCCTATTTCAATCTATCGGCTCGTGAAATAAAATCCAATATCGCGACCTGACAAGTAAACAACGCGTGACATTTCACAAAAAATACGAAACAAAAAACAAACGGTAACAATCGTTTCTCGGCGCGCTATATAGTACATTAAACTGAATGCAATTGTTACATTCCAGACGCAATAACTTTGTGTGCGCGTATTTGTGTATATGTATGTATACACATGTATATATGTGTACAATATGTATCTTTTATTAATATTAATTACGAAATTCGTGTATACGTCTGATTCGCGAATTATGAATGTCGCGTGTAATCACGCGTGAAATGAACCAGGCGTGTTAAGCAGTCGAAAGACGCATCGAGGTTTTCCTATTAAAAAGAGGCAACATCACGACTCTACATGCTCAACCTGTCGCTTCGCGCGACGTAGGAAATATATTCCGCCAGGACCCCTTCCTTCTCTCCTCTTCCTCCCCGACTGGTTCCCGGGGGAATATGCGATCCCAAGGCACGTTGTATAATGCGCCGGAGTGACGCATCGGCAGAGTCTGCATAACTGCATATATATCCCCATAGCGATTCGCATCGTGCAGCCGGGGAGCTTCGTTCTTGCTCCTCGTTCATCACCACATCCACCCTCGCCGTCTACTCGTTGTTGCAGCAGCGAGGGTGGTCGCGCAAAAAGGCGATCAACCCCTGACGAGATAAACGCCGGTCTGTTCAATTGTTAAATTCTTGACCCCACCCGCCGTGAGTGTGGCGCCGGAGAACGTGGAGTCATTTAATGTTGAAAAATGTTCAACTCCTAAAAGGGGATATACGTGCTCGTTGTGTGATTGATGTTAATTGAGAAAGCTGCTGATAATCGATTTGGGAAATGATACATACGTGTGTAAGCGCGTCGTTCGAAAGAATTTTGTAGTTCGAAGAGCGCGCGCGAAGCGCATTTAATTTCCGAAAAGAAAGAAAATTTGCACTGGTTTTTTTTTTTCCGCACTTGGTGATGTAATAATTCGAAAAAAAAATTACGTCATCCCTCTCGCTAAATTGCATGACGCAAAGTGCGCAATATTTACAGCTCAATGTTCGACTAATATCTGTCAGGAGAAAATTACCGTTTTATGCAAACGGTATTGGCTTCCAGGAACACTTACGTTACAATAAGCAGGTGTCACAACGTTTACGCCACGTCCGCGATAATAACTTTACATTGTAAAACTTGCAAGGCAATCCTCTTAATTTGCCTCAGTCACGGCATTGGTACGGGGGCGCTACTCTTTTTTACGCCGTTCGTGAATACCGAATGGCGTGTGTCGTTTTCATAATTGCACGAAAATACAAATGTCCTTAGGGGTCGTTGACTCATTTCGCGAGTCTCTCTCGAATCGCGAAACAACGGATGAAACGTAACGTCACGTAGCGTCACCTCCCCCGTGATCTATGATGTACCGCGCGCGCGCGCGCGTTTCTTATATACGTCACGAAATGGACGGGAGGGAAGTTTTCGTCGTCCGTGCCAGACGGAAATCTGTCGCGCAGTTGTACGGCGAAGATTAGAAGATTAGCGCGGAAGACTGTAATCTCTCTTGAAAAATGCTACATCGGATGACGTCGCGATTTTGCACGGATTACACAATCGAGTACGGTAAAGTAACTCTCCTTCCGTGGGAGCTTGATCCTCCTTCTCTCTCCGGACGCGCTCGCGCGGAAAAAAGACATCGCTCCGACTTTCGCTCGAGATTAGACGCATTTTTGGTCGTTACTTTTTTGCCATCGCGCAATTCATCCGCCTCCGTTCTCCGAGACCGGGGAGACAGTGACCACCGTGTAAAAACACGCGCACGTTGATGCGCGTGCATGCAAGATAGACGCGCGAGAAAAAAAGAGAGAACGAATGGCCTGGGTCTGCAGAGCCCCGCGTAATCCTGTGACTGATTGTAGGTAATTACGCCACTCTGGTTGGCTCCATGCCGCCACGCGAGCGCCGTGGGTCTGGGGGTGTTATCTCGAGCGGAAATAAAATCTCAAAGACTTTTGACTCCACCCGACTGTCTCGTGTGTGTGTGTGTGTGTGTGGTCACCGTTTCTGATATCAAATTGCGTCAGCTTGTTTGTTTTGTTCTCTTTTTCCTGAATTTGTATTTTTTTTCCTGAAAAACGTCAATTAGAATTGAAGACTCGGATTTTAGACTTTGTTCTAAATTAAACTACTGTGTGTATTCCATACCGATAGAGAAGTAATGTGAATAAAAATACAGCTGAAAGAACAAGTAATTAACCATAAAAAGTAAATAAACGAGATTTACAGGCTAAACTGTCACTTGAAATGGAATTATATTTTTGATGCAAACTCGATAAAAATAAAAAAAGACGGATAATTAGATAAGCGTTTAAATCAGACGTGAAACTGATATTTGGATTTCCGTTTAAATCAAGCGGTGCTTATTCTTTTATACAGTTTTGTAGTCGTCGCGCGAAAAGTTCAAAAGGCAAAATTCAATTGACGCGAACGAAACAAATGAACGCCGCGCGATAGCTCGCCGTTCGTTGCTTGTCGTTCGTTGAACCTCGCGCGGTATTGAAAAAAAGAGTCCAATCGTGCACGGAAATAACTTCGGACTGGCACGTTTCGCGCTTCTGCTATTCTCGCGCCCGTCGCGATCCATCTTGCCGCTTCAATTTCGGTTCTAGTCTCGGAGTTCCAAGGCGAAATGACTCGCGCGCCTGCGAGTCATTCTCGTTCCTGCTGGTTTTGACAAACTAATTTGTCGCGAAACAATGACGGACCCCGCCGTGCTTGACGCCCGACGATGAGACGAATGGAATGTGTCCAATCATCGGGTCGCGCAGGGACGTGCAGAGACTGCCGGGTGCTTTCAACTCCGCATACCCCGAAGCACTCCAACGGTTGTGTTCGGGGGATGCTCCTTCTCCCCCCACTTCTCTGTTCCCTCTGCCTCTTTCGCTCTTTCCCGCCGCGTCCTACACCTCCTCCGTTTGCTTGTTCATCCATCTGCGTGCGTGTATCTGTTTATTCGTCCGCGTATTTAATATGCCGTTTGTGCGCGCCGCACGCGCGTGTTTATGAGTTTACGCTTGATAGGCGAGACAGCGCGCAGCGCGCGGAAATTGGCGAGCATAAAATCTTCATTTAACTTAGGAATGGGAAATTTCGTACTGATCGTGCATAAACGCGAGATCGCTGCATTCCGCAACATTGATGCGAGATTCGCAATAATGTTCTCTCATTTGCCTAAATTGCATCCGACCTGAATACCGAGCGCAGTCGATTAACCGGCGCAAACGTACATTTAAGAAATGAATTCCATTAAATGCATATATCGTGTTACTGTATCTCTGAGCGCGTGTACGGTAGCAGATTAAATTGTGCTTTCGGGCTACGTTTTTTTTTTTTTTATTGTTGATAGAATTAATCGCCCGCTTCTTTAATTATCTATCGCACGATTATATGCGCGTGCACGTGATGAATCAGCGCGAATCCCCGTCCATGTATGTTTTTGAAGCGGTTATAAAATAAACTTCGCGCCGCGATATTCTCTCTCTCTCTCTCTCCGCGTGTTGATCCGCGCGGTGAATTCCGCGATTTAGTAGGCGGACGTTGTACGCGGGTCTGAGACAAGCGGAGTTTCACCGAAATACGGTCTAATTTATGGCGGAGTCAATCATGTTTTTGTCTCGGTGTATTTATCGTAGCTGTCTATCTCTAATCTGTGCGCGCGCTATCGCGTTATGCATCGCCGGACAGAGTGTCATTCCGTGTTTGTCAGATTGCGCGCACACACACACACGCACACACAGAGAGAGGAGAAAGTGAGAGAGAGAGAGAGAGGGAGAGAACGCCCGGACGCTCCTGGTAGTGGGGAACAAGGATGAAGCCCGATGAGGTATGGCAGCATAATCTAATTAAACCGTCGATGGACATAGTCCCCGCGTCTAACCCCATTCCCGCGACGTACTCGCCGTACATATCGGCTGCAATTGTCTGATTTGCATGTAAAGCAACACACACGTCTCGAAAGCGCTGCGATTATTAACACGGGGACGCGCGCATCTCTCTCTCTCTCTCTTCCTCTCTCGTGTGCGCTCTTCGCTCATGTGCGTGGGTAAACGTCATTGGTGCATAGCGTCCGCAGACGCATCCGGTGACAGTCTCGCGTGCAGGCGGTGTTATTTCACTTTCTCCATCCGTTATGATCAATATATCCCGAAACTGCGACGGTAAAGCGCGTAAATTTGATTTTACTTCAAGTTTTTTTACTTTTATTCTCTCGACACATTAATTTCACTATTTTTACTGCATTCTTGATGTCCAAGAGAATCCAGCGATAAATTCGCGCTCACGGCCGATCCTCCGGGTTCCTTATTTTCTTAGGCGGTGGCAGCAGGGCGCTTCGCCCTTAAATCTCCCGTTCGGTGTTTTCGCAAACGTGGACGTTGTTCAACTCCTCCTCCCCCGACTACCGCGCGCGTCCTTTCCTTTCGATTCGCAGTCACGACATCTACATCCGCTCGGTCGCTCTCCTTCGCCGGTGGAGACTCGCACACGCTTTACGACGAAATACGATTTGCATAGAGCGGGAGGGAGAAGTTTTCGGTCGGTGCTGCGACGATCGAAGATGAAAGGGAAATATTCTCAACGAAAAAAAGAGGCAGAAGGAGAGGAAATTGAGGAGACTACTTGGTCCTGAAGCAGCAACAGCGTGGGTAGTTATACTTGAATTCAAAAGTGTGGGTAAAATACATATTGGCCGCGAGGTGGTTGGGGTGAAAGGCGCTCCAAGTAATTCAGATTTCTACGGTTCCGCACGGGGGAACACGCGTCTTCACGTCAACGCATGCACAAGCGAGGGAAGAAAGAAAGATTGGCATTGGCTTCCGATACGCCACCGCGCGCGCGCACGGTACATCAGAATAATGTCGCTCCGGAGTCAATTCGTCAGATTCTCCTTCCGTTCGGTGTATTCGACGATGTTGAACGACTTCTCTGTATCTGTCATTCTAATCCCGAAGGACGCGCAAGTATTTCGAGCGAAGAAGATTGATCGATTATCTTGCGCGCATATATATGTTTTACGCGTGCGCGCAGTTTTTATTTTATTTACCTCGTAAAACCGAGAAGTTTTTTTTTTAATTCTATCTCCGAATGGAACTGCAGTGTGGGATTTTTTAATTAAAAAAGAGCGTGAAACATTTACGTAAGATGTTTAAATTTTTCAATAATAACACAATCGACTATGCAGCTTCGCTTTTACGTGTAATAGCTGTAGGGGTTTGTGATAATTATGTCAACGGTGTTAACAAGTATTGTTCCTGTATATAAATCGCCGCGCTGTGAAAGTGTTTCCAATCTCGGCGGTTGCCAATCTAAACGTGGCATTGTGAGCGATTAAATTGCACCTACACCGCGGCTAGAAACTAAACCCAACGTTACGGGGAAACGCGTGAGGAAACACATTGGCGCATACAAATTGCATAATAATTTGATCGAATCGGCGTCGACCCGACCGCACCAGTGGGCTTCTTAATTCGTCGATGTTCGGATTACAGTTAGCCGGAAAATGCTTTCGCGGGGATGGAAGTGATTTATTCGTCGCGAGCGGTTTGTCGAACGGCACGTCGGACGGAAGTGCCACGGAATTTATGAGCGGGGTCGAGAGAGGAGGTGGGGTCTTCCGGCTAGATTTTATCGTTTATCAATAACGTCCGTATAAAAGTAATGCGCATATAACCGCGTAGGGGGAGGAAGAGGGGAAAAGGGAGAAGGAAACCCCGATGGTCGTAGGCTTTGGCCCGACGACAAATGGATATTCCGTATAGACCGTATTATGAAGTCGGCCGCAAATTCGACGTAGTCCATTTCTCCAGATCCTCTCGCCCTCGCCTGCATACAGTACGGAGATAGGGTTCCCCGCACGCGGTCCGTTCCCGGCAGACGATTTAACGGTCTGCGTCGGACGTTTTTCTTCGAGAAATAATGCAGACGACGTTTCTGGTAAAAAATTAATAAGCGCGGTATTCCCTTTAAGAGAAGCACATTGTCGTGTGATTTATTTCTCGTATTCTTGGGAGATTTTTGCGAAGAATATGGAAATTCTAAAAGTATTGTTTTAATTTTTGAAAAAAAAAACAAAAAAAAAAAAGAAAAACAAAAAAAGGAACCGCCAGCTGGAATATCGCTCAGAGATATGCTTTAAGAAATGCATAATTTATTATCCGGCTATAAGAAAAATTGGCTTAAATATATATTTTTAAAAAAGTACATCTACAGGAATACTAAGAAATAACTTATTATGAAAGAGAGTCGCGCGCTTTACGTCTCCTACGGCGCCTTTATGTAAAATTGTAGACTCTTTTTCTCGTGAAAACATTGGTCTTATTAATTAATCGCGAAGGACACGCTTCTCGATGTGGGGCGACCTCAATAATAGAAAACGCAGTACATTTAATAAATTTTTAATAACTTCACTACGTTTTTTAATAGTTCATTCTTATTACGTCATAAAATTACGCTTTTTACAACAAAAGAGTATCTCAATAGAATAAACATTCGCAATTTATGCTAACAAAATGAAAGATATAATTTGTTTCAGCGCTTTTATCCGTTAAACTCGCACTTTCGCCGATTGTAGTATCCGTAATCGATGCAAAATTTGCATTGCTTATAATTGAGTCGACGCTTTTCCCACTGATATTCAATATCGAGGCTAGAGGGATGACTCCATTAAGGTCAACGCCGTTCGTAGTCGGAGCCGATTATCGGACGAACGATCTGCTTGTTATAGATTTGCCATCGCTCAGTCCGGCAAAACTTTATGATCCGTATAATGCGCTACAATGGGAATTAATGTCCCCGCGTGGTTCGATAAAATCTCGAGCGCACACAGAGCGCATGTAAGTATTTTATGTATAATTCGCGTATACGTCGCGCTCGCGTCGTCGCGCCGCGAAATCAAGGTGTGATTTATGGATTACGAGACTCGCCGTCATCTGAATGCAAGAGCGCAGGGCGTCTACTTCTACGAGCGTGCTACGCGAAATCGCAGTAAAAAAAAAAAAAAAAATGTAAATGCGCTCCCTTGTGTTCGCGCGTTTACGATCGCGACCGCCCGCGCCGGAGCCGTGCCGCGCCGCGCCGCGCCACGCTGGCTCCGAGAATTATTACGGGCCTTGATCTGATTACGCGAAAGGTATCTGAATAATGCGACGAGGATTTTGCCGATTCGATCGCAGCGGTCCCGGTTTCGAGGGCGCATTACGCCCCGCGCATGTAAATACTTCGTGTTCAATTTCGCACAGTAGGCAAATTAATAGATGATCAGCCGATTGTTTGGACAGGTAGCTGCTACGCGCCCGCCGCGATCGAAATAGCGCCGCGCGAAATTTAGCCGAGCATCGGGTTCGATTGTTGCGCCTTGAATGCTACGAGTTAATTAACTATTGTAACTCGTAAACACGGCGTTGTGTCCAACATTCGTGATTCATTATCGCGAGCGAGAGAGGGAAGAATGAATTCGTGCACGATTCCTTTCACAATTCATATACGCAAACAATTGCGATCGAATTGTAGCCTAGCTTTCGAGCACAGTTCATGATGTAATGACTGCATTTCAATCTAAAAAATTGAATTTCATGAAAGATTTCCACTTCTCGCGCGGCAGTTGCATATGTTATTAAACAGATAAATCAATCTCGCGCGAATTTCCGTCTAAATTGATTGATATATCTGCGATGATGCAACATTAACGGTGATCTGTAACTCGAGATGGTTTTTTTTTTTCCGGTCTCGTGACAATACATTTACCCTCGTTTCCCACGTCGTAAAGTTAACGCTCGATGACACGGGGACGGACGGCGAACTTACCTGAAACACAAAAGAAAGAGAGAAATTACTACCTCTCGCTACGCAAAAGATCGAAATACACAGTTCTACATGACTATAAAGTACATGTTCATTCCTAGCTCATAAAACGCCGTCAGGAAATTAATGGGCCGCGATATGAAGAGGAAAAAAAGTTACGTCGGCTTGAATCCGAGAACGGGCCGTAATTACTCCGAATAAATCATATCGCCGGACAACGTAGATCTCTCTTCGCTGACCTAATGTCTCGGGAGAGAAACCGGTAGCTCGCGCCGTCTGAATACGCGTCTCTTCCCCTTCCCTCCAGTCTGTCGGTCGCGCCGTCGCGTGCAATTTGTCCTTATTATGTTGCACACACTTGTGTGTGCTGGGGAAGGTATCAACTCGCCGACGGCGGCGCGTCTACTTAGGCGCACACGCGGCGAAAGAGGGCAGGAGGAAGAGAGGTATCTATGCACCGGGTTATACCGTCGGAAATCGTTGAATTATTTAACACGGGGAGACATCGATCATCGTCGGTCACGCGATACGTCGGCTCGGCGCATAGCCGTGCCCTAACGTAAAGTTTAATCCAGTGACTTGACCCCGTGTCAAATCGCCGTTCTCGATTATCGCAAACTCTCTCTCTCTCTCGTGTTCCGGATATCGGGAGAATTTACCTTAAACGAATATTCACAACACACAGCGACGCGCGCGCGGCATCAGTTATAATCTACGAACACGATCTACAGATCCATCAGAGCGTACAAGCGATGCTCGTTCCGGGCGTCGCGTTATGCATCGTCGTGTCTACGTATATAGTCATTAAATACCTGATGAAGACTCCGCTCCGTGGAAAACGTTTTGTTGCAAACTGGAACACACGGTAGCTCGAAGCCGTCACTTGCTATAAACTTTCAGGCGCGAATGTGAAAAGCATCCGAGGACGACAGGTAAATGCGTTTATCGCGTAATTATTTTAACGCTACGCTGGTCATCCTTACCTTTCTGATTAATTTCACGGAAGAGCGGATAGATACGGAAATAACACGTTGTCCCACGCAGTCTCGGTAAAATACTTAAATGATATGTACGTGTCTTGAAACATGTCGAGCTGTGCGAGCACATGCGAGGCATTTGTGAAAAGCGAGCACAGGTGTGTGTATCTCTGCTTTTCATAAATTGTTAAAGGAAATTATCCGTCGCGTCGTCTCGGTTACGCGCGCGCGCGCGCAAGCGACACCGTGTAATACACACGCGAGTGTGTGTGTATGCGCGCGCACGCAGCACACACAGTGCCCATTGAAAAAATATTATTGCACGGATAAATCACGGTCGAATGAGAGATGACGCGTGTGTGTACTTAGGACTTAGCGGGCTTGATTACACCTCGTCGAGATGAGGCACGAGAGAGGAGGGCTTTCGAGAGTTTCACCGCGATGCGGCGCGAGAATTTTTGGTCGGTGCTCGCATCGGTTATTTGCGTTTGGTACTGCTGACGAGCGCGCCGAAAAGCCGTTTTAATAGACGCGCGGGCGCGTGCTACTACGATCGGCGGGCGCTATGCGGCGTGGCGTAAATCTCACGCGTTACGCACCGTCGTCATTCGCTTGCTTTTATTGCCCCGTTCCTGCTCAAACTCGTTCCGCTCTCGATAAAAGAATTTAATTAAAAATATTAAATCTGCGTGTGTACACTAACGGATATTCCTGTTACGTATATAGGTATCAAAAGTGCAGATAACAAAATAAAAAAAATATACATATATATATATATATATATATATACACACCGCGATATATCGTCACTCGATATAATTCGCGCTCAACAGATAGCGTTTTTAAACAATTAAAAAAAAATTAACGTGCCACTGTATACGGTCTCTTTCTCTCTGATGCAATCTCTCTCGAAGTACGAAGGCTTAATTACACCTTCCATCTTGCGTCAATAACGCTCAACGTCGTCGTAACCAGTCTTCTAACGGACGTATATCTCCTTGTCGGGGCATGGTACACACAATTCCTCTCCCCGCCTACGATAAATCCGAGATAACGTATATCTCAAACGTTCAATTATCAATTACCCCGACGTATCCCGCCATGCAGCCGGTGAAGCATTTAGATATGGCTCGTTACGCCACATGACGGAAACACCGGGAGCAACGTGCTCGTGCCGCACAACAAGCAATTTTCATGCCGGCGAAACGCGGTAGCCGCCGTTGCCGCGGCGAACGTTTGTTATGCTCGTACTATCCGTGTGTCTACGTTGTGCGCCTCTGACCGTTGTCGTCGAGCTCGAAAGAGTGACTCTCCTCCGAGGCCAATCGACCGGCTAGAAAGTAAGATTACACGGTTTCCCGCTACGCGCTCGCGAAGCCCGTTCGCGCGCCATTGTGCCAGACGGCGCGTCTCTCTTCTCTCTTTTTCTTTTTTCTTCTGTTAAAGCGAAAGCTGCAACGCGCGCGCGGTCGCAGCGGTCTGTTCTTTTCTTTTCTCCGCGCCTTACGTGCTCCATTGCACATTCCGCAGGCAGAGTTTTGCTTTTGCTCTCTGCCACTGATGACTATGCGCGGTCGATAGAATTGAGAGGCAACGTTTCTGACGCGTCGCAAATAAAATTGGACAGAATATGTTTTCACGACAAATTGTGAAGATCGATGATAAGATTCGCGTCGATAAAACGACGACTTAATAAGTTGTTTGAAGTAATAACGGCTGATAAGATCCTCGATACGGAATGTTTTGATTCTTAATTGGATCCTCTTCACAAATCGTATGTCGTGCGATAAATAAAAAAAAATATGAAAATAAAATAATTTTGTTCTTTGTCTTATCACAATAAATCGGGTTGTCGTGTTTAACCGGCGTTAATACACGCTACGTTTCTTTTTTAAACGCACGTGACGCGGTGTTTTACAAGGTGTCACTTTATTTCCACGTTATCAACCGATCTCCGCTTTTCCTCCCAGCGGGGAGCACTCGCGCGTGGTCGCGCTTATCACACATTTTCGGAGTTACACGGTAAAGACGGCAATTTCCGTATTTTCCGCCGCGCGTTCACTATACCGCGCACTTCGTATTCGGCGAATGCGCGACACGCTCCGGCGGGGGGTCCAGCACTCCATTTGCATTCTAGACAAATCCAATTTCCCTAGGAACAAAGCTGACGTGCCGAAGAGGGCAGCGACTGCGGGTCGATTCTCTCTTTCTCTCTCCCTTCCCTCAAGATCGTCGTCGGTAATTGTTCGAGTCACGCAGGATAGGTGATTATTACGAGTAAAGTGTATCGGAGTTTTGCGGCAAAAATTACATGGAAGTGCACGAGCGCGCGAGAGGAAGTAGCCGCGCTACACGTGGTGATCAAAGGCAAAAGTTGTTAAACGGTCGCGCGAATCTTTTGACGAACGAGGCGTAATGAATCGCGCGCACCGTTAACGCATTATTCGTTCGCCTGTGCACGCGCGATTAATAATTATTTCAATCTATTTATTAAATTCCGCATATTATACGCGAAGAGATTTTTCCACCGACCAACCTTCCCGAATTTATATCATAACCCTCGTGTAATGTAATGTTTATTCCGTACGAGACCCAACGCAGCGTATAGTTTACTTCACACCTCAATAAACTTTACCCGCGGGCACGCGATCGTTATTAATTAATTTCGATAAACAGAGATATGTGTGTATACGCAAATTTCGATATGCCACCTCCTATCTAAACAGCGCGCTAATAGTTGTATTATTTCTAAATATGTGTTTCTTGATTACAATTTATATTACACGCCACTTCGTTTCCCCGATTGTTATCCAAAACATCGTTACGATATATACACACGCCAGTATATATCGATACGATTGAAATCGCGAAAATTGTTTCTCTTTGCGATCGGAAGTGGGGAGAGAGGAGGAAGAGTGTTGGGCGATGTCTGACGAAGCGAGGGATCATTATCGGTTTTCCCGAACGTTCTGGGATTAAAGGTGATTATTGCATTGCAGTAAAATCGCCTCGCACTACCAACCCTCTCCCCCGCTGTGTTGTAATTAAATCACGGTGTTTTATTTATTTATCTTTTTTTTTTTTTTTTTTTTTTTTGTATCCTTTCGCGAGCGCCTACATCGATCGAATGCGATCCTGCTGAGACAGCGAGACATTAATTTACTGCCGCAAAACGAAAGTGTCGATTGCCGATAGGCAAGCGTGAACAAACGAGCGACGGCTTGTTTACAAACGAGGTTGTAAATTGCTTTAACCAACCACTCGGTTACACGGGAAACGGCCTGCTGATGTTTGCAGATAGCTGTACGGTTGTTTCACCGCGTTGCTCGAAAACATTACGGGCGTATTCATCGATTTTCGCACGAACGGATGTTAATGTTATGTTCGAGCCGTATTTGCAATGAACGCGTGTAGTAATCATGTGTCTCTCTCGAGCACGCGTGCTTTCTCGCAGCCGCGTTCTATCAATATCTCGAACCATATCGCATCATCCAATATTTTATATTATTTATATGTAGAAATAATCGAAAAACTGTGATAAGAATTAAAACAACAAGATACATTAATATTTACGTATGTATTTTTTATACACTGTCTCTCCGAGCAAATTAATGTTATTTTAAAGTGCAGATTTAATTTAAAAAAAAGTGCGCGTTTAATTCTTTATATATATTTGCATCACGCTGTATCACAGAAAATATCGTTAAATTAGTTTTTCTCTAGTTGACGTGCTGTCAAGCTGTAACGTAATATCCCATGTTTTTAATCGGCAATATAATGTCAAAGACAATAAATTGTACGATACTGGAATGCGGTGCTATTTTTATCGCGCAAATGTATAACAGCAATGAAAATGCAATTGGCAAATGCAGGTAAACGCAGTTACGGTAACAATAAAATAAATACAGAGTGTGAGAGAGAAAGAGAGAAAGAGAGAGAGAGAGAGAAACAATAAATAAAAGAGAATATATGTACTTTCATACAGTAGGTATCACAAATTGTATTTTGGAACATATATCGCTCGCACGCGCATATAATGTGCTCTCTCTCTCTTTCTCTCTTTCCGTTTTTCTCTCTCTCTCTTTCCATCTTTCTTTATTAAAAATATCATATTTTCCTTCGTACCGCGCGGAATATTGCGAGCAATTACAGAAAATCAGGCAGAAATTTGCATGCAAAGTGCTATCATCTGCTAAAATGCTCGTGGCCGAGCGTTGTTATTTAGAAGTTTTTAAGAAAACGTAATTGTTATATATCCCGCAAGTTCGCCTGCAACTTGCATATTAATGCAATGACAAAATTAATAACGTCGTTTCATAGCTTAATAGTAGAAAATAATAACGGTCGGAACCGTGTCTCGACTTGGAAACTCTTACGTACTGTTATCACAAACTTTCTCTCACCCAACGTCGCTATCCTCTCCCAGGTTATATTTCTTCGGTGTCGACGGACACGCGATGAGCCCTCTCCCACACGAGAGAAACTCGAGAAACAAAGTTCTTTGACTTGCGAAATTTAAAGAGGAAGAACTATATCCCGTCCGACTTTTGTTCCCGCCTTTTCGCTCGTCCGCCGGCAATTTTGGCCTTTTTTAAGAAATAACGTTTCCGCGGTTGTGAAGCGATTTGCTTTAGCGAATAAAAGTGTGTCAGTAGTTTAAAAGTGGAGAAAATTACTTCTCGTCACGCGACGATCGAATAACCTGTTAAAAAATAGATGTTGCACGTGTTCATCTCCAAATTGATTAATTCTGTGAAATCGAGAAATGTGATTCGATTGTGGATTGTCTGTAATTTTACAATTAATTCTTAATGAAAGCACTTGGGATTAAAAAAATAGCGAACGTTTTAGTTAGACTTTAATCAGAAGACGAGCAAAAAATATACGGGAAAAAATTGTTGTTTCAGGGAATAATATTTAAATTTTTAACAAGTAACATTCACAAATATTGAGAAATAGATTAAAATCTTTTCCACTTTTTTTGCGTTTCGAACTTCTTCGAGAGACTGACTTCGATTATACAAGACGGAAGCTTAAATAATTCCTCGAGCAATTAAGGTCAGCAGTGTGAATTATTGTCATAAAACGCAGGCGAGTTGACGTCCTACTCGATTTTTCTAATCCATTTACTTTCGAGGATAATCCGCTGTGACATAATGTCGAGGAGCTGCGAGGAAGTGCCTACGATCCTGATACCGGAGAAGTTCCGGCTCCGGAGCTCCGGAACGATACGGACGGTGTGGTCGCTCCTCTCGTTGCCGGCTTAAACGCGTCGTAAGTTCTCGAATCGTAAAACGGGAAATATCTCCGAGGAGCAGTTCGATCTCGGGTCTAAGTAAATGCGCGATGAATAAGTTAGGACGAAATGTTCCGCAACACTATCTCGCCGAAGAGAAGGAGAGAGTATTTCTTTCGTTTCCCTCTCTCTGGCGCCCCCGGATCTCCCTCGGGTGCTCGATAATCGAATAGTATCTGATATACGTGGCACAATAACCGAGTCTACGACCACGAGACGAACCGAATGATCGCGGTAGTTCCGAGGGTATCGGAGAGGTTGATAAAAAGCTGCCGAAACGCGTACGCGCCAGACGAAAAAAGTCGGGAGGAGAAGAAAGAAACAATTCTGAAAGAGCGAATCGACAAAACGACGTGCACGTATACCTGCGAGATTAGTTTTATCGGAATTCAACTGAGCGTTGGGCGTGTTGTGCAAACACGCATTTTTGTTGCGTGCGCACATCCAAGAGCAGTTCGAGGCAATGCGGTGTAATATTGACATAATATTCACGGTACAAAGAAACGCGACTATGACAAAGTATTTTCATGCGTGAAAAGCGTGCGTGCGTAAAAAACTATGTGTGTGTGTGTGTGCGTGCGTGTGTGTTTGTCAGCGGCGGAATTTTTCCTAAAAAGTATACGCGGAAAACAGTGAAACATTTTGTGCAAATATATGCGCGAACTACGTGTGCGCGAAAAATTTCTGTGTAAAACCCACGCCGCCAAATAGTTTTGTGCTATGTCGGAAGAGAAATTTCTGGGAAAAAACGAGCGGGAGCTTTTGTAATGTAGGTCGCGTAAAAAGTGACAGCGCAATTCGCGTTCGTGTATACCAACAGAGGATACACAGAGGTAACGCTGTAACAACAACAACAACAACAACAACAAACACGTGTGTTGTCGTAGAAGAGAGTCCGAATCGTTTCAGTCGTTCTTTAATATACTTCTGCGACGCGTCCGCGCGGTGATGCATCGGCGACAGTTGCCTGTATATATATCCCTGCGTTACAATAGCGCGACGTAATCGCGAGAAGGACTAACAATAAGCATTAAATCATTAAGCCTGCCGGACATATATATCCGACAATAGAAATTCCACGTCGCGCGGACATCATTGCCGCTATTACGACCGCGCGTTATGTACGATCTTGCCCAACCCTTTGTGTCCCGCGAATCCGTCCCGGCGCGTATAACCTTCCCCCCTTTCCTCGCGATAATAATATCGGCGTCTCTTCGGAGATCCGGCGCGCCGCTATTTCCTCATCATTAACTCAACGCGCGCGTGCGTTACGCGAAAAGGAAAAGTGCAGCACGCGCGCCCACGCGTTGACGCGCCTATTCGCGCGCGGCTCCCACGCGTGCTTCACTTTTCCTCACCTCGCTCGCTCGCTCGATATACCCGAGTTGGCACAGTCAAAGCTTATACACACCGGTAAGTGCAATTACGACGGGTGTCTGACTGATGAATCCCCGGCCAAATTAAATCCATTGCGATTCGCGATTCGTGCCGGCGGCGCAGTCGCGCCTTCTTCGGAGCGCGATCTACTCGTCGCCCCCGTTCTCCCGCTCTCGCTCATTTGCATTTGGTTCGACGCGTTTCCCGATGTATATACGTCGTCGCCCGAGGTAATCGCGCGCTTCCCACCCCTGAGTGAATTTTTGCCCGTGTCATCGTTCGCTCGTGGAGAGCCGGGGTGACGGAGAGAGGGGCAGGCCCTTACCTCTCGAAACGCGGTAATTTACATTCGTTAGGAGGGTTTATGCTCTCTTCCGAGTGCGAGAGTATCGCGTATCGAGTGACGCCGCTGTCAGATATATGGCGTGTCGTTCGCGTTAAGGTGCAGAAAAGAAACAGGCGGGTTGTGATGAGGGAAGGAGGTAGGTAGGTAGGTAGCCTTGGAGACGCGCCAAGTTGTAATAAAGAAAGAAAGAAAGAAAGAAGAGAAAAAAATGAAGATAACGCAGTTGAGTGAGAGGGAAGACGCTCGATCATCGCGGAAAGTGGAAATATTTTGACGAGCACGACCGGACGTGGGGACTAAATAAAATTCTCCGGATAATTGTCTCTCCCGTTCGGCGTGGATCGGCGAGCCATTAATTTCGTTGGCGTGACTCCAGTGTCTCAACCGTCTCTCCGGCTTGGGTTCATCCCAAGCGTGTCTTCCTCTCGCCGAGAGCCTTCTTCTCTCCTTCTGCTCGTTTCTTTTTATCGCGGCTCTTCTTTTTGCGCTCCTTTATACACGTGCCTTCTTAAGACGCTGCGGTCCGACTTACGACCGAGAGCTACGGTATTTATACAATCCGCCCACACACACACACACGTACATGCGCGCGCGCATATAAACATGAACGCACACGCTCGTGTGATGTACAACATCAATTGTATATCGTGCTCTTTTTCTCGTCCATCTTCTTATCCGTGTGAGAGTAATCAGCGGATGAGACCTGTGTGTATCGTTTTATGTATCTGCCATTCGCACCGCCGCAACTGTGCACTTATCACACGGAAAGAACAATTTCAAGAGTGAAATTTTCTAGTATCGAACTTCACGTTTTCATCATCCTTGATAAGTCAATCAACTTTTGCTCTTGATATATTTCCGGTTTTGAGATGTATATTTATTATTTATATCATATTTGCATTAGATATTATTTATCCGAAAGTAAACTAATTTCTAAAATTGTGTGTGGAAACACGACTGGAAATTTATTGACAAAAATAAATAAACACACACATGTTACAAAGTGATGCGACACGTGATATCGCGCGATCGGAAAAAAGCTGAATATTAAATTTTGATTTAATCTAGTTTTATAAAAGCAAATAACCAGCGAAACAACAACCGCGAAATGTTTTTTTTTGCATGTCATAAATACCGATTGAACGATAATAGAAAACAATATGTTTACGTAAGCAAGCCATCTCGTTCACGTCATGTTCTGTGGTGAAAGGAAAAAAACATACATATATGTATGTATGCGTACAAAAGAGTGTAGAAAGAGAATGAATTTTCTCGGGCTTGATACCGACATGACAACGTGATATGTTACGAGTTGCAGACGAGTAACAGAAGCTCCTCGACTTTTATTAGACACACACCACACGTCTGCACGATCCGCTCTCGGGACTTGCAACCCCCGTGAATTGTCGTCGATGCTAGTGCTCACCGTATACCGTTGTTTGTTGCGCGTATATACACCGTAAGTATCACGATCCTATATTACTCGGTGAATATATTGTTCGCGCGTAATTAAAATGCCAGACAACAATACGTGTATCAATCGCTTTCTCTCGTCGTCAAGAGAAAAAGCATCGCCTATCAATGAACGACGCATTGTCATCGCCTAGCGGTGGTGTTATTGGCGGTGGGATTGTATTCGGTTACTTCGAACGAAGCAAGCAAATTGTCTAATAATACGCGCGAACTATACACCGGGCATTACGTCGAAATTTAATGCGTATTGTTAATACGGCCTCGTTGGCCGGGTAATTCAGATTACATTATTGCACTGCCGAATTAATAATGCCCGATATGCGCGCGTAGAGAAGCTGAGTATTATCAATGCGAGGAAATGATGTTAATAAAATATGAAAATTGAATTAACGTTAATAGGGATTTATTAACTATGATCATGTGTATAACGTATTAGCGCAAGAAATGGGTGGGCACGGCCCGATTATATTGCCTACAGAATTTGCATTATCTGGATAAACATGTCACATGCGAAATTTCAATATCTGCCACGTCGTTAAAGGCGTGAGATGAAAGCGTTTCGCGCTGCAGCACGCTATCATAAGCATGTTACGCGTCCATAATTTTGCGTGAAGCGAGGATATATTAAAATATCTCGTGTATTTTTTTTTTTTTTTTTTGAAAAAAAGTATACCATGCATTATTAATAGTTTGCGAGTTTTCAGTTGATTACAATTTTGAGCGCAGAGCGAAGTATTTGAAATAACAATAATTGCATTTCACAAAAAGGGAGAGAGAGAGAGAGAGAAAATTTATATAAGATTTTTATTTGATAGAGAAAAACTTTCACTTCTTTTTTCGAACAACGACGGGATAAATCTATTTAAAAACGTGACTATATATATATACGCATATATAAAGTTACATGACAGGGAAAAGAGGAAAAACAACACGTGACTATGCTAAGGTCACTGATCTCGGTCACGTGATTACGCTAAGGTCATGTTGGACCTTAATAAAGAATAAAGGAAAAATAACATGATTGAAATCACGTGACTTTACATTACTCACATGTCTTTAAAAAGCAAAAGCACCGAAGTCGCACTCAAACGGCGCGAGGCACTACTGTGCTTCTTGATTTATTATTTCGGCGCGATAGTTATTTTAATGATTTGAGTGAAATAAATTGAAATAAATATCGTCGGAGCAATGTCACGTGATTTAAATTTATAATGTATATTTTTGCTATAAATTATATATGTATCTTACGCGCGGCAAATAAAGTCGGTATGCACGCACATCCAATTATAACTGGCGGAATTCTCGTTTCCTTTTCGGCACGTCGGCCCAAAAGCATCTTCGCACATTGCGGACGCGCTTTTAATTTCACGCAAAGTTGCACATGCGGATTTTAACTGACGGTTACCGGTAGCAAAACTATGTGGTCCACGTAATTTGCGCATTGTTTATATGTTCACACATTTGTACATTTTATTATTAGAAAAATATTCATAATATTATACAGTGTGTGGTTTTTGTTTATAAAATATATTATATAGCAACGTTTTTACCATATTTATTTCGACATTTAATATTTCATACAATTTGGTGTATTTGTGACAATTTGGTACATGTGAGGAGAATGTTTGTTTTTAATAAATTCTCGCCAACTCAGCACGTTCCACTCGGCGAGCCACCCGCGATGATTTCGAGCGACCGAGAAATGGGTGCGCTAAGTTTCCATAAATTAGCTTCCAACCGCGAGACAAATCAAGAAGGACGAAGAGCGAATGAGAGAGACCCCTCTGGAAAGTTTTTCGCCGCGGCAGCGTTGTTGTTCGGAAACGCGCGAGAGGGAACTTAATTGCATTAATTATCGCGCCGGGTGCATATTTACGCCGTCGCCTCGTTATGCGAACATCGTCAGCCCTTGTCTGCTTGTTTGCGAACCCGGGGACCTCTTTTACGGCCCACTAAATCTCAAATCAACCACTTTGTTTTCGCTCCATCCACGCTAAATCTTTCTCGCGCTGTGTTTGCCGTCGCGAGCGCGCTACACGTCCGCGCGGACGTTGTCACGTTGATCCCTGCGCGTTTTATGATGTGGTCTCTTGCCATAAACGCTCTATTATTTCCCGCTACGTTTCGTTTCTCGCGCGAGTTCTCGTGCGATGCGATTTTTTTCCCGTTTGTACAATACAAATATTATAATTGATAACGTTTTACACTCTCGCGTTTCCGTACGTAAAACTCACTTTTAAATTCTTTATTACAGATAAACATTTCGCGCAAAATAATTGACTCGACGGAATAATCTCGTTTTAATAAACGCGCGCGCAGGAACTCAATTCAGACGTTTGTAACGCATTTCACGCTGTCGCCGTATACAAAAGAACAGAAGGAGCAACAAAATGCGGTAGATGTAATTTAAACGGCGTATCAAATGGTCTATACTTCTGCAAAATACGCGGCGTCACAATAATTTTCTTGCAGACGCGACGGTGCGTCAAATGTAAATTTTCTGAAAGCAGTCTCATCTCGCGTACCGACACCGGTGTGAAAATGATATTCCGAAAGTAAAAGAGACGAAGAGAGAGCATGAGAGAGAAAGAGAAAAAGAGATAGAGATAGACGGGAAAGACGTAAATACTTTACCGGATTGCAAACGCTAGTGAATTACATTGAGGGTTTGTCCGAATGACAGCATTTATCCGGCTGTAAGCCGTTGAGGCGCGCGGACGCGGAATAACCGGGCGAATAAATGCAAAGCGCGCGCACCTCTCTCGCTGAAAATTTTCCCCTTCGAAGAAATGTATACGTAACCAGAGAATGGCGCGTGTAGCGCGTGTACCTTGTATAGAGGATACATATCAAATTTCACGATCTGCTTGACTTCGCGCCGTTTATCGGATAACATAACCGCGATTGTGTATGTGTGTGTGTGTGTGTGTGTAACTTCGACGCGGCAACCGCGAGTCGTCGGTTCGCCAGTTATGAAATTCGCATAATTTACAGCTAATGACTTCCAATTGAAATATTATCATATAAACGCCTAGTTCGCGAGAATAATAAATTAGTACCTGTCCGTAGTGGTTGAAGAAAAAGTTTCGCGGATTTTCAAAACTTCGCGCAAAAAAAAAAAAAAAAAAAAACATGCGGTACGCGCGTATAAAATATGCGATTTGCACGCAAAATAATAAATCTCGCGAGTTTCGACGGATATTTAATCGAACGTCGGAATGAAATCGATGCTTGATTAATAAAACACACAAAAAAAAGATCGCAACACGTGTGATCCGAGTTTCAGAAAACTTTTCCACCATTTTTCATTTCAGGATTTTTTGTGTCCTTTATTTATCATCGCACCTGGTCGATATATCGACCAACCATAGGACCAGCCGTGCGCGCCAATGTAATCTCGCTACGTGTTATCTAATCGACGGGTGCAACGAAGAAATCGATAAACCATTTAAGCGCGTTGTCACCTAAACGCGAAAGCTTCCCCTACACATGCGCACGAACACGTACACACGTTTAAATATGTATATATATTTACGAGCACGTAGCGTGCGCGCATATATACATCGCACACCACTCGATTCTAATCGTATTACGATCGAAATCGTGAAGCGAGCTTTCGTGCCCGAATCTCAGAAATCGCATTAAGGTTACGACCGCCCACGCGGGTGAAAAACTCTCTTGCTTATGTCGCGATCGAAGATAACGTCACTTTAACGGAATACATTCATACGTCTTCATAAATCGAACGAGGCGACAGAATTATCGTCAAACCGCGACGTGATTCGCGCACCAGAGGTAGTAATCACGTCGCAAATAGAATCCTTTTAATCAATCGCCTCGAATGCTTTCGCATTCGTCCGTTTGCATTCGTCCGAGGCAAATGAAGCAGATGAATAGAAAATCAGCTTCGATGTTCGATGTACATGCAACTTACCGCGCGTATTCCCCCCGCGCGCTACAGACCGAACTTGCTTTGCGGCGCCTTTTCCTTTACGTGCAACAAGTTTCTCGATGTGGTCATGATAGAGGGGTCGTGTCTTTCTGATAGAACCAGCGTCTCAAACAACTGTCGGGACTTCATCGCATGAAGAGAATCCTTGAAAAGAATCCCGCCGCGCGTACGGTGGATGTAGCACTGACAAGCGTGTCTTGGTATAAGTTAATCTTGATTCACGAACTTGATCGCCGCACACTGATATTGGAATTTTTTAAGTCTCGGGCTATAGAGCCCTCCGCTTTGGTTTCGCTTTAACGCACGCGGTTGTGTACAAAGCGAGTCTGAGTTTCACAAAACTGTTTCTCTTTTTGTTGAATATATTTTGTTTTCTGAAATTTGCAATACAAATTACACGTCGGGTGTAATGGAGCGTTGTGTCTCTCACGTGAGAAAAATTACAATCAATTTTCCACAACGTGTAATTTTTCCTCCGAGAGGAAAGTTCCGTGGGATAGATTAATCCAGGCTTAATCAAGACACAATTGTCCGACGCATAATGTGCAATTTTGTCGTACGAGATTATGCGTACGGGACTCGATCGTCCCGGTGTGAGTAAGGAGGGCCACCCTCTCTCTCGGTAATGCAATAAAACTCTAGCCGGACACGCAAGCGCATAGCAATTTATTGCAATCAGCGTTCTGCGTGCGCCTCGCGCGTGTCCGTCCGGCGAACTAAGAGCAAAAACAAAATGAAGGAATATCAGCCCCAAAGGGTCGACTCTCCGGCTCACCTAACAAAGAGGAACAGATACATCGTGTTACACAACGTGCATGCGCGCGCTCGAGCAAAGTCGATTCGCTCGTGTACGAAGAAAAGAAGGAGAGTAGGTTTTCGCATTGACCGCGCGGCGTGCGTGACCAAACGTAACACGTTCTATCGCCTTTGAAGGCAATTCGAAGCACCCTACGAGAAATTAGCCCCGATTTATCTGATCGGCTAAGAATCCCTCGTTTGCCGCGTCGAACTCGAGATTCTCGAGAAGTTGTTTAAGACTTTTCTCTCGACTCGGAAGAGGTATCGCTCATAAATGGCATCCTGTATCTCTCACTCTTATTTAATTTATCTTATCCGTCCCGAAACTTTTCTTGCGGTCAGTGTCTAATTCCGCGAACAATTTTAGATATTCGTTTCCGTCAATAATAACTTAAATTTTCAAAGATTATATTTTTACCTTCTCATTTTTCAACTAAACCCGAATGCCATCGTAAAACGAAGCGTATCTTTTGGATTGTTCGCGAATTATAATTCTCATTTATTAAAATCAACAAAATTCTCTTTCTCTCTCTCTCTCTCTCTCTCTCTCTTTCTATCAGTCTCTGTCGGTGTTTATTCATACTTCAAATTCAAGTACGTCCGAAAACTTAGCTCAGAGATTGAGATATATCCGGGTATCTCAGCATTTGCAAGTCGCACGGAGCTTGCATGCAGCTGCAATGCGGTGTTGTGAGAAGGAGGAGGCCGGGCTAAGGCTCAAGCGAGAAAGTAGAAGTGATGGAGAGTGGAGCAACGGCGCGAGAGACGGACGAAGTTGGGCCTTCGTTAGAACCCGTCAATTAACGCGAATCGAATTAAGGTAGGTGCACTCTCTTCTTTGCGAAGTCGTAACGGCACGCGCTGCGGAAGTACTTCCGCACTTACTTTCCGCTCGTTTACGTCTCGCCCGTTTACGTCTCGCTCGCTTTTTTTTTTTTTTTTTTTTTTATCGCGCCGTAGTTTAACTTGCATCAAACTCGCCTCACAAATCTCATATTGCTGACAAACGTGCGCGCTCGTTTATGTATAGCCCCCCGTACGTATCGCGATGAATGTTATACGCTGGAATAGATACACGCGAATGCGCGCATATTGGGGATATACGCGCGCGTTTGCACCGGAGAAATAAACTGCGCATTATCGAATTGGCAGGGAAATAATTTCTGCTTTGCTAGCGTCAATTTAAACGCTTTCGCATAAATTGCGTTTAATGACATGGAGGCGTTGAATAAATTTCTGTTTTTAAACGCTCGTGTAATTACATAATGTTTGATACACGTCTCGTTGAAATAGTTGGGATTTAAAATTCATAGATATTATAGAGATATATTCTCTTAATTATATAGCTTTCAAAATGGATATCACATACACAACGAACTCTATCGTTGCCAAACGTACAACAAGTTTGACGTTAACGTCACATATCGTATACTGAAAATTTCATAGAAGCCGAGAGCTTAGTGTCTCGCATTAGCGAATGAGAAACGTCAAATGTCAATTTGCTCCTCAGCAACGAGCTTCCGTTGTTAAACGAGAGTCGGCGGCGCGCAGGCTCTCTCTTTAACGTCGCCGAACTGTATGTGTAAGTAGCGGCGCAAACAAACCTTTTTTTTCTTCACACGTCCCGTTTAAGTGGCAAACTGACTTAAGTATATAAAGGAAGGATGTGACAAAAAGGTGGTGCGCGCTCGTAGCCGATGTAGAAATCGGATGCGTATACTTTCTGTTCATTCACCATCGTGTTGTTACATGGAGATGCTTCTTCGGAATGTTTGTTATGAAAACACGTGGCTCCTCCTCGCGAACGAATAAAAGATCGAACACGAGAGATGAGCAAAACCCCTCCCGTGAATAAACCTGAGGAAGAAAGAGACGTCAGGGAAAAGAGGATATATAATTTTCGCGGCACGCGCTTTTCAACGCGCGTATCGCGTACACGCACCGCTTCACGTATTTTCGCAAAAATTTACTCGCGCGCCTTTAAACTCTATTTTAACACACACTCACACACATGTATCTCTCTTTCTAGTGAACTCGCGCTTGAGCGCAATCATCTCGACGTTCCATCTGGCACTGTGGAATTCTTTTCGGAAGAGACCCTTTCTCGATAATCTCTCTTTCGACCAGACGACGATGTAAATGTCACCGCGATAAGCCTGTGAAAATCGTTCTCGTGCTCAACATGTTTGTTCTTCTCCTTTAGTGTCAACTTCAGAGAGCTACTTATAAACCAAGACCACGATACGTGTATTTACACAGCTCTTTACAGCCCAATGAGTTGTTGCGGTAACAGATCATCTTCCGGTTATATTTCGTGTTTTTATCTTTTTATATGTATATATATATATATATCTTTCTCTCTCGCGAAAGAGAGAGAAAAAGAGAGAGAAGATATAATAAATAGAAAACTTGTCATAATTTTTTTCTCGCACGTTACAGTAGGAAAGATCGTATTTTCAGACGTTGAGAAATATCTCGCGCAAGAAATATCTCTCTGACGCGAAAAATAAATTCCACAAAGTCAGCGTATCCCGATCGCGCAGAAAATTTTCACTAGATAGTGAACATATCGCGCGCAAGTGAACCGTAAAGTAATTTTCAATAAATTTTCGCTCGGAGGAATGTCGTCGTCGTCGTCCTCGTCGTCTGTCGTATCCGCGCCCCATTCACTTGAGACGAGCTCAAGTTCTTATATCTTCTCCGGTTTTTTTGAATTGGTCACCCTTCGATTTCGCGACTTCTCGCGATTATTTCACCTCTCTCTCCCCTCCCCTACTTCGCGAAATTCCAGCAACGCGCGAATTAAATTCCGCGATCCTTCAAAATTCCATTCTGAAAGCAACGTGCAATATAACTCGAGCCCCGGTGGCCCAGACCCTCTCCTCCTTTCTCCTCCGTATTAATCGTTTCAGTTTTTTTCTCGCACCGCGCTCTCAACCTTCTTCTTCGCTTCCGCGTGTCCGACAAGAGATCCGACTCCATGAAACCTCGATTATCGGATGTCCATTAAAGAATCTCTAATAAAGGATGAGGTGCGCATCTGCGCGTCGTTGCCGAGCTAATTCGTGACGGCCCCGCCTCCCTTCACCTCCCCGATCATTCTTCCCCCAACGTGTCAAGCACGAGGATATAAATCTGCCGAAATTAATTAGGGTAGGTAAGCCGCAATTTAGCGTAGCGCCAACCAGTGCCGGGACAAAGTTATTTCTCTCTTCCTCTCTACATCTTTCTCCCGGCCCATCTCCAGCCGCTTCCTCGACCACCCCTCTTACGTTCGCTGTCTCCTCTCATCTTATCTTCCTCTCCTTCTCTTCTCTCTTTTGCATCGTTGCCGTAGACTGCGTTTCGGGGAAGAGAACGCTCACTTACCTGCTGCAGCATAATATCCCTTATTAGAACGCGCTTGGTAGAAATTGCGGCGCGCGGATATCGAAGAGGTGCGCGCGAGAAACGACGCTATAGCGGACGCAAAAGCCGAAGACGCAGACGAAGGGTGGCTTTGGGGGGGGTGAGAGAAGCTAGAAGGCTCAAGGGTTGACGGTGGTTTACTTGGCAAGTCAAACATCCTACAGCTTGCAATATCCTGCCCCCAAGCCGAGCTTGTAAGATACCGTTAAGGGCGAATCGAACGCGTAACCGCTCTTCCCTCCCCCTTCTCGTCTTCCCCATTGGAAGCCGCCTCGACAACGAATCGAGGGTGGAGCTCGGGAGGTTTAGTCGTGACCACATCAAATGGACGTTCCGTTCTTCAGTATGCAAAGTATGCTCGCCTGCATCCCGTGGCGGAGACGCGAAGTTTGCGCCCGACGTACATACCTATAGGCTGCTGCAATGAACGCTCCGTTCGCACCAAAACCCGATGCCGCATCAGTGGCGTTAAACCCGAAGCAGGAAGCTGCGAATGAAGGATGTTGATGGGCGAAATTGATGGGTGAAATTGATTGGGCGGTGGTTCGCGTTCGGTTTAATTCTCTTTTTTTTTCTCTCTCTCTCCCACGTCACGCGAGCTGACGAAAGATTCATTAAACTACAATACGACATTTGATCCAACGCTCGCTCGGAAATTCTCGCGTTAGCACACCGCGCGTGTATTTATGCTCTCGAGAGCGCGAAAATGCCCCGACGATATACAAACGGCGAAACATTCCACGCGAAGTAATAATAATTCCGCGTGCATTTTTCGCGATGCGTTTGGTTGTTATTAACGCAATTAATATGCAAAAACTTATTTTCTCGATGCTGTAATTTCCGCGCTTTTGCTTATGTGTATCAGAATAATGCGCGCGCGAACGTAATTCTATCACTGCGCGCATACAATCATGATACATCAAGTTTCGTTCTCGCTGTGTGTGCGAGAAAATGTTTCGGAATATTGAGAAAAACTAAATTTCGATCTGTTGCGTAAGGGAGCGCGCGCTTACATTATCGACGTGTGTCGTAAAAAAGCCTTTCCCTTAGCTTCTCGTGTTGTACCATATACTCACACACGAGAGATTTCCGATCTTGAGGGATCGCGCGGAGCTGTCGAAGAGAGTAAAACGAAAAATTCCAGACGGTTCGCCGTGCGTTCGAGCGCAAAGTTCTCGCGTGTTTTTTTTTCGCGCTATTTATCAAAAATAGATATCCCTTTTAAATTCTAGATCTAGTTTCTCGCTCGGTTTCTTTTTCGTGTTCCGCGAGAAACCGAGTTACGAGATTGGAATTTCTCATGACGCGCGGCAGTCGTGTTAAACAAGATTTTATTTGCCGTTCACACTCGATGTTCGATTCTCCGAAGAAAGATAAACACGCCGCAACAGGTTGATGCTTAATGTTAATTGCGGAGCAACATCGCTTTCATGATTCTGCGAATACGTGTTGCCACACAATAACAACCTAAATCTTTATGTTGTGCAACGAAATGTTTTAACAACATGTGTGTGAGAAAGAGAAAAAGATTGGATGTCAAATTTTTATGTAATCGCGCGGAACGTAAAAAAACAAGTAAAATTAATATCGTTAGGATTAAGTTTATTTAGTTTGAAAAGTCACATTCGCGAGCTTACAAATTTGACGATGCTGTCTTCTTCATCGCGCGCGCGCGCGTTGTTACCTTTCTTCAAGTTTCGAGTATCTGTTATTCCACACGACGATCTTCGCTCGAAATCAAATTCCGTTCTCAATTTCCAGGTCTTCTTTCGTTTTTCTCACAAAAGGTAAAGGAGAGAGAGAGAGAGAGAAAAAAAAGAGAGAAGCGGCAGATAGCAACGCGTGGTCCCGTTCGAGGGAAAAATAAATTGCGCGCCCATCGTCCAATGGGAAGTTCATGGCAGAATATTGATTTCCGCGGGAGACGGCCATCGAGAAAAGAAAGACGACTTTTAAGGAATACACACATTGAGTACATGTCGATGCACAATGCACCGGGTGTCTTCGAATCTATATCGCGGTTATAAAAAAACAAGTAAAATCGACAGCTACAATATATTCAGCTGTGCTGTGCAAAAATATTCCTGGCACGTATTCACGGGAGGTTCAAGGAGATGCCTTTGAAATGTCGTAAACTTGTTTTGTTTATTATACAATACTGTTGTATGTTGCATCCAAGTGATCTCCGAGAATAATAACGTAGCACCCGGTATGCGAGCGTGTTCGCGAAGCGTCACCGCGTCGCCTTCGATTCTCACCACGTCGACGGATGATGCCGTTCACGGAACCGGAAGTCTATTCGATTCGCCAGAAAAGAGCGCGTATAGGATTTCGCCTTCTCGCTCTCTCTCTCTCTCTCTCTCTCTCTTGCCGCGGAAAAATTCTTGCACGAGCGACACCAAAATCGCGATAAGCAGCGAGCCCGCCTCTATTCATTTTCGAGCGGAAGAGCGGCATCATACGAGCCGAAAATATTTCTCGATGTCCACACTCAACGCGCATCGGGGGAAAATGACTTTCGTGACTATCGAGTTAAGTGCGTTCAGAGTTAACTCGATCCGTCTTTTATAACGATACACACATAAACCGCCGCCGCTCGAATATCCGGAAAAAGTTTTTCTACATGATCGCAGAGTTAGTTTTTCGGAGTTCATGAATCTTCGAGATAAAGATCTTTTATTTTTTCGTATACAAATGTAGAAATTATTTCGACTACGTTCTTCGTGATAGATTCGCCCGTATGTGTGTGTGCGCGATCGCGCTTAGCACGTGACTCACGTAGCGAGAGGGCAGGGTCCAAGGCCCTGTGATCTTGTGGATATGTTAAATTGATCGTGGGCTATAACAACGGCGGAACGAGTGGTTCTTGCGGCGTTCCTTTCCGACCGGATTCTTTAAAAAGGTCATCGGTGCAGTTAAAGGGCCCGCGCGGCGCAACCGCGCGCGGATGCCCCGTCGCGCCGACTTCCACGGGCACATTAATTTCCGACCTGGGACACTTGCCATCCCGTGCATGTTTATTCAATTCTTACTCTGGATGCTCCGCCGCGCGGCCTCTTCTTCCCCCCCCCCTCCTCGGACGGCCAACCAAACCAGACGTCATAATGGATTTCTCTCCACCCACGCCACAACGTTCCCCGCTCTTTTTTTCTTCTCCGTCCGCCTCTTGTCTCTCGTGTCGCGCGTTTTCTTTTGCCGCGGACAAGCATGATCGATGCGCCGCCTTAATGAGATCCTTAAAATACGGTAGCGGTGCTATCTCTAGGATTCTTCACGTTTTCCCAGAAATCTCTTTTCGTGTTGCGCACACACGAAGCCGTAAATGTACGAAGAACAAGTGCGCAAGCTCGCTAACTTTTCGCGGTTTATGTCAGAGTTTCTCTCTCACTCTCTCTCTCTCTCTCTCTCTCTCAGATGATTTTGCGATGCGTCGGAATACAAGACTTCGTTTTAAAACGCGTGCATCACGAGAAAGTTTTACGTGACACTTTATTAACTCACTTATTTTACGCGACGGATCGTTAATCTAACGACGGAGCCCGTCTGGTGACACGTGCGCATTTGGGAGATACGATCGTCGACCGGGATGTCCCAAGTTGTTCCTATGTGGTCTCTCACGTCATCTCGTTCCGCGAGAATTGCGAGCTCGTCACGCGATACCGAATGACCATATAAAAGTTAAATACTCGAGACCATAAAACTTCGACGACTGCATTTCGCCGAGGTATTTTGCGCCGTACGAAAGACAGTAAAATCTTAATGCCATCTTCGCGCAGCGCGGAGCGACGCGATGGACTTTTCTTCCTCGGCTTCATTGAAAATCTCATTAACGCCGGCAACGTGCCGATCGTGATATGCAAATTAACGTACAGGTTTCTTCTCGTTCGTAAATGTCAACGGGACATTTACAATTCGCGAGCGGAACTACGATGCGTATTTATTTGTTTATTTATTTATTTTTTCAGTCTCGGGAGTTCGAGACTTGTATATAAATCTTTGTATACTGCGCGCAGCTTCCATCTCAAATGCAACTAATCCAAGTAATAAAATATATTTCGTAATATCTTACAACTGTCGCGAAATGCGCGTTCTCGTCAGATAAAAGTTACTTTGATCATTTCGGAAGTTGCAGTTTGGTATTGCATATTTCCCAAGACGTGCTACTGCATCAATCATGAGCTGCAAAAAACTTTGCAAATTACCTATTTGATAGTCTCTTTGTATGTTGTGAGATCTGCAAGGCAATCATTTTTTTTTTGCAAACGGTCTGTCGGTGCTAAAAACTACGTCATCGGGATCAGCTGCACTTCCGTTCAATTAACTTTGCATTTTGCTTCGGATAAATATTGTACAACACGTACGACCGACAGATCTTAATTACGTTAGCGCCTCTTCAACTCGGAAAAAAACATTGCGGTGCAAATTGTTTATCAATCAACAAAAAAATTACAAACGTAAATTCGGTTAAATTGAAAAAACATATATTTTACAAAACGTATAATACGTTGAAAAAAAGGAAAAAGAATAATAAAAACTTTTTAATCAACTGTTGTTTTTTTTTCGCTTCAAAATTGCCAAGCCGTAAAGAGACACAAACCTTCTGGCACTGACTTCATGTTCTTTCCGCGAGGTGTGTCGTTGCGATACGTCACACGTACGGAACACTGTCGCGACATTGCCGAGAGTTCTTTATATACGCAAACATCGTCGCGAAACGTTTGTTACAAGCGTGTCTCGCGTGGCAAAAAACGGAGCCAAAGAAACCACGGAACGCGAAGGAGAAACACAACGAAATAACGGCCGTGGCGTTTTCAGGACCGAACCATTTGTCACTCCGCGACCGTCTCTCTCGCGAAGGGTCAAGAGAGAAGAATCGGGAGGAGGAATGTATTTCCGAGGAGAGAGAGAGAGAAAGAGTCTCCACAAGACGAACCGGCCTCCAATTTGGTCCAAGGCGAACACAGGTAACGGGCTGTACTCTCTGATAGGATCTCTTCTAATGTATTCGGTCGTTCGTTCCCTCCGCTTTCCTCCGCCCCATGAGAAGAAGCTTGCCCGTCTCGCCTTACGTTCCTGTTTCCTTTCTATCAAGAACCGCCTTAGATTTCTCTCCTCTCTTCCCAATTCGCATTTTTGAGAGAAAAAAGCCTTGCCGCTACCGGCGTAACTACAAATCAGTCGCTAAGTCGCGTTAGATGTTATTTTCGTACAAGAAGAAACATGACGCGCATTCAAATATTTTTATTCTCGTCGCAAATATGTAAACGATAAAAACGCACAAAAATAAGAATACAATTTCGTTAGTATTAAAATATTTGAGATAGAATATTCGAGAACAACCGCACCCTTAGCGAACATTTGAAAGCTCTTTGGTTTCTTCGAATATCGCGGCGTTCTCTCTCGAGTGACTTCTTCCGTTCTCACGAGCCTTATACACGATTGTCCGTGGCCTTAACGGCGGCTCTTTACTATCGTGTTAAAGATAAGCTTATTACTGCCTGCTGTGAGCGCGCGCGAGAGACTATATCCACAGTTAACTACTATGTTCATATACACGGTTTCTTTCTCAGGTAGAGAATTTTGCTGTTCCTTGAAGGGTTGTTTTTTTTTTTTCTTTTGGTTTTATCTAACGGCGTATACGCGTGCAATGTTGGCGCGCGGGATACCGCGCAACATTTAAACTCGTATTCAATGTATTCGCGAAAAGATACGTTGTAGCTTTCACAGCTTCTGCAAGAAGAGATGTGTTTTGTATTTTTTTTTTTTAAATAATATCCACACTTCGTTATAATACGCACGCACGTAAGAATTTATATGCGTGAGAGGAGAGTCGTGAATATATATTGTCGAAGAATACGAATTATCATTATCCTCGATTATCTATCATCGCGCGTGTCCGCGTTTCCGCGCACGCGCGCGCGCGAAAGAAAACACAGCTGCAAATCATTCAAAATTGCCCGGAACGAAAATCCGTACGCGAGGCGCACAATTATGTTTTCCAGCGTTTTCAGCGTCGGTCGAGATCGGAGGTCGAGAGGGTCGAGCGAGATATCGTCGTGCGGTGGTGAATATTATGATAGTGCGATGCAAAATAATTGGCGGTAGACCGCGAACGTTATTTATACTCATTGCTAACATACTATTTGCGCACGATGACGAAGCCGCGCGCGCGGCTTTCTTCTCCGCGAGTGCAGAGACTCTTCAATATGCGATATTCAAACTTTTCAACGGAAGAAACAGGTTTCTCCGTTCAACATCGTGTTGAACTCAATATCCGTATTCATATCTGTGAGTGGAAATCTTTGTACGCGCGCGCTTGCGTACACACACGTACGTAATAGTAACTATATATATACGCTAGAGAAGTGAATTCATTCGATTCACACGTGTATATGATAATATTAAGGAGCGAGTGAAATATAAGTACGTGATATCATTGGTGACATACAGGTAAATTTTAAAAAGGTGGCATAGTGTGAAAAAGACAAAGAGAAAAATAATGAGAATGCTCCTCTGCGCAAACGAGAACGTACGAGAATAATGAATTCTAACAGAAAGACGTAAAGATCGTACCATCACACGTATAACGCGCACACCTCATTACTCGTCAAGGGATCAAGCAGAGATCACCACACAAAGCCTGTGACTACCTTTGACTCTCGCTTGAACGTCAGGTCTACATAAAATTTCGACTTTGCTCTGTACGAGAAAGAGAGAGAGAAAGCGCGCGAAAAACAGTCGGGAATAGAAACGGAAGGCTTGATCCCGGCTGACGGGATCTCCGGGCTGCGAGATTCTAGGCTGAAAGCTGCTGCTCCCGTGTTTAAAGGCTGAGCTCGGGATCGGCGTGTCATACCGTGCCGAGAATTGTGCGAGAAGAGATTAGAGACTAGAAGAAAGAGAGAGAGAGAGAGAACCAAGAGGGTGGAAAAACGGGCGAGAGAAAGAAACAGAACAGTCGCGGAACACACAGTCTTACACTTTCCTTTTCTGCGGAGAGGTGTTGACTTCTCTCAAAGATATTTCTCTTCTACTGTCGTCGCTCGCGAAACACACTTGCGGGAGGGAGGGAGGATTTCACCCCGTAACGGGAACGCGCGCGTGTACGTTCCGAGGGCTTTTTGTTCCCTTCTCGCACGCCGCGTTATACCTCATCCTCGCGCGACGATACGGCGAATCCGGTCTACGGATTGTCTCATCTCGGTCGTTGATCCTTTCCACGAGCTTTAAAAGGATGGAGCACCGTGTCTCCTCCTTAGCTGAAGCGCCGTCAACGGTTTCAGCTGGGAACCGGATTACCGATGCCCGGCTGAAATATTTAGCGATTTTCCGTCCATGCGCGCACGGAAAATCGCTATCGCGCCGTTGCCATACTGTGCGAGAACTTTTGTGTTACGAAAACTTGAAACAGGAGCTGACAACGGACTTCTTGTATGAAATTACTTTCAGGGAGATAACTCGCGCGAAAGATAATTTAAAGCGAGTTTCGCGGAGAGAAAGAGAGAATTATATATATATATATATATATTCTCTCTCTCTATATATATATAGAGTTTGTCGTTTCTCCACTCCGACATTTGCATTAATACTTTCCTAATGACGCTCTATACTTCCTCGATGATATAATTCTGATTGCGTCCGCATTAAATTCCCATTAAACATAATTGCAGATCGGAAACTTTATTAATAATATCAAGGATAGAATTTAGAAAGCTCGCGGAGAATATTATATTATATCAAAGTTCGCCGAGAGATGCGCGCGAATATTTTAAAAATTAAATTGCGACATATAGAGCGCGATCGCGCTCTATATTCGCGTCCCATACCGAATCGAATTTTCATTGTCGGAAATGAACAATGTCACGTGGAAAATATACGTATATCGTGCGCGCGTGTACGTTCGGTCGAACGGTAATAAGATAAAAGCCAAGCCTCACCGACTCTCTCGCGAACAATGATGACGGTAATGACGACGATAACACTCATTGATGACGATGCCGGAAATGCGAAACAATCAACTGTAAGCCTATTATCGCCGTAGATTCGAATCAACAATAATTAGAGGGAAGTGAATTCGAATGAATGGGAACCTGTAGCAGAACAACCGTGTGTTCGTTGATAAAGACGCGTTTTAAAATCGAGCGTGTTTACAAAAGAGGTAGAACATGTGTAAAGTTTATCACCTCGATAGAATAAAATTCTGTAGTTCCGATTACAGATGTATTTCCGTGCGAGAAAGACGCGCGTTTTTTTTTCTCTTTNTTTTTTTTTTTTTTTTTTTTTTTTTCAATCGTGGTAACAAAGCGATCGCACATTGAGAGAATCGCGATTTATCCGTAGACGAGAAAGACAGATATTGTATATATATTTCACGAGATTTTTGCTGGAATGTATTTTATTGAAATATGAGACCCGCGTGATACAAATATATACAGAGCGGTGAACAAGGTAGCGTTTCTCTGTTAATTTTCCGGCGTTCATTATTGCAAACCGTACTCTGTATTTTAATAATTTCAAACATGCCGAGTACTTTTCCATTTCTCATTAAACACAATGAAATTTATTTATTAATATAAATTATCAGTTAATATTCTTCTCTTTCCTCTCGCGCAGTTACACGCAGTATTTCCAAAAAAAAAAAAAAAAAAAAAAAAAAAAGAAAAAAACTGCATTTACGTGAAATATTGAACCTAATTACGGTTAAATATTTACGGAATTTATCTCCACAATTTCCACCGGTGAAATATTTCTTTCCATAATTTATCCCTTCGCTACGCGAAGAGAAATTTATAATTTATCACATTTTATATGTTTCTCGCATCACACATCGTCATCGTGCGGCGATGTAACGCGAGCAGCTTTATTTCAAAGCAGCACGAAGAAAAAGTACGATATTCGTGTGATAAAAAAAAAAAAAAAAAAAAAAAAATTTAAAAAAAAAAAAAAAAAAAAAAAAAAAAAAGCAAGAGATCCTCGAAACGGCCGTTCGAACATTCCGCAACGTAACCGTGAGCTAAAAGGGGCTGACGCCAGCAATTTCGACGATTTAGGCTGCAAATTAATGCATCCCACGCGTATCCCATTATTCTTCCTTCTCGTCGCTCACTCGCGAGAGCACTCGTTGATCGATTCCCGTTGACAATACTCGATCCTTCGATGCGGCGCGAGTGCTCTCTCGCCGATACACTTCCCGCTTTCCATCGAGAAATCCTGATTCTGGCACGGGGGGGGGTACCTACTTGGTCCAGATTACCGGGCAACGATCGCTAAAGCCGATCTACGTACGTTTACACGAGGCAATGGAGTAGACAGAGCAGAGGACGATGGGAAACGCGTTGAACGAGCCGTTATCGATAAGCGGCGGGTACGTTCGATATTATCGGTACACGAGCGAGTGCGTGAACGGCTCACGCTTCCTTTGGCTGTGTGTACGTATATAGCGCGCCATATCGCATTCGGTTCGTGTGCGTGCGTGTATGTGCGTGTGTGTCATTCGACGTACGTGTGTGCGGCTTCGATTTATCGAATGACCAAGATACCGGGCGCGCGTTGTTCGACAGAATTATTTCCCGAAATCGCACTGAATCTTCATCCGGTACTGAAAGAACGGCGAGAACGCGCGCATAACGAAAGAATAGCGAGGTGCTTTCGATCGCGAATGATAGCGCCGGGAAATACAAACTCTGGGGTACTATTTTCATTCAACGTTTATCGGACCGGCATATATATATATGTATCGCTTATCTGGCGCGCTTCGCGCGCGCGTTAATCGTCATCGGAATTGCGCTTTTTGAGAATATTCTTGAACGGGATGTATAGAGGTGTCCGCGCGCGCTAAAACGTGATCCCGCGATTGAATTAAAAGCGCAATACGAAAATGAAAATATCGCGCGCGAGACTCGTCATAAATTTTTTTGAGGGAAACTCTCGACCAACAGAGAGAGTGGAGGTATAAAAAAAGATACGAAGCGTTAAAATACGCTAAAACCGACCGGGTTTTATATCGGCGAACAAAAATAAAACAAAAAAAAAAAAAAAACAACACCGGTGAATCGCTCGTTCTAAACATTTTTTTTTTTTGACAAATACAGCGCTAGCGGATTATAATCGATAGCGTTGCGTCGCCAATCCTGCAATTCGCGAAATTGACACAATAACCGATCAAAGGCAAGAGGCGACGGGAATAAAGAAGCGTTTTCCGATAACGATCGGTACAATCGGTAGAGAGAAAGGGTTGTTTAATATCCCGCCGTCTACGCGGGGTTGAATTCCACGTTGAAGTAGATCACAATACGCGGAATTGAGTAATTAGGGTTAATTATGTACTCTTTGGTTTCAACTTGGCGGATCGGGAGAGTGTAAACCCTCGCAATACACACAAGCTATCTCGCCCTCTTCTTCATAGAAATGCGGAGATGCGCATCACGTGGCGCGTTACTACCAATGCTCTAATTACCGGCAATTACCGTTGCCTAATCAATTACGGCAACGTAATCTGCTCGCATACCTGCTACCGGCTGACCAGCCACGGTAATTGAGGCACCCTTCTCGGATCATCGCGATGGCATGTCGTTCGTAATCTGCCGCTATACGACGACGGTATATATCCGCATCGATACTTATTTCCGACCTTCGAAGGATCACATCGTTGTCGTGATTTTTCCCCTCCTCCCCCGTGCGCGCGCTGACGATACGGCGGCGTATCCGTCGCGACAATCTTGTCTCGAACTTGGAAATGTAATAGTATATCGTGAACGGAATGCAACCGTACAACAAGAGAGAGAGAGAGAGAGAGAGAGAAAGAGAAAGAACGACTGCAGCAGCAATGAGAATGTAGAGTTTTGTTCCTTTTTGAATCCCGGGACCATGTCCGTTCGTGCTGTGTGTGTGTTTCTTGTTTCGACTTGTTTCTTTATTTCTAACCTTTGCTACACGTCCAGATGGCTGGATCTAACAAGAATTAGATATGAAACTGGAGTATCAGTCTTGTAACGGAAGTGTATCTTGCTCTCTTGTTTATTTTTCGTGTCTCTTACGCGAACGAGAATTTTATTTATACGTAGAAATCAATTTATATCAGATTTATATATTGCGCACGCGCGCGCACACTCACACGAAATTTCTTATTGCGCACGTTACGGTGTTAAAATGTAAATAAAACTTAAATTTAATGATGACACAAATTGAATCCCTCTATAACTAGCGTTTACAGCGGTTTTATTTTATAGCGGCGACGGAGATTTGAGGAAAGATGTTCCAGAGTGTAAAATAGGGTGCATAAGTAATTTGTCGTTTATATAGGAGGGATAGCGCGGCAGGTCGTATTGTACCTCGTACGGCAGTCCACTTTACGAGCGGTTCCTCGTGTTACGGCTCAGACGGGTATTTTGTTTAAATAGGTGCGTTTTACGTTTTCGATAAGGCGTGTACCAGGTGTCCTCCGCTCTCGCTCTCTCTCTCTCTCTCTCTCTCTCGGTGAACCTCGAACGCGTTCAGAACACCGACGATCGGTTTACGAGCTCCGATATACGGACTAAAAGTCCGATTAAAAGTACTTAGAGATGTTCGCGCATTCCGGAAGTATGCTTGACTTTGCGCGCGCGATATTCGATTCCTATGTAACGTTAAATTGCTCAGCGAATAAACACGTGTGTTTCTCTCGGCGTTAAATCAAGCGAGTTGCGTCGCGCAAAACGCGGAAACGCGCGACTTTCCTCCCGAAATTAGCGCAAAAAAACAAAAAAAAAAAGAAAGGAATTGTTCGCGACCGATAATACGACGTGTGTATGAAAGCTTTATTAATATTTCATCAAACTTCACGTTCAGTGTATTTCGCGCTTGTATATAGACGTAAATTTAGTTTGGAAGTCGCGCAAGTCTTTTTCGCGGTCGTAAAACGTGCGAATCGGGCTCGTAAATCCGCCATCCGCTAACACGCACGTATACGCACGCACACATATCATCGTTATTTAAGCCACACACATATTCACCGCCGCCGCGGCGATGTAGAGCATTTCGTTGCCGGTTATCGGACGACCGAGAGGCATGAAGTGAGGCTCACTGCACGAACACACACGCGATAAACCGCGGTATCAATCACACGACTTCGATCGTGTAATTGAACGCGAATAGGAAGATATCGTTAATGGACGGGCGCGGAAATAAGAAAGGCGCGTTTCTCGTAGATAGAGAGCGAGGAGAATCCGGTAACGATCTTTTTCTACACGGTCACGTGGGAGACATCGGACATCTTGAGCGTATCTATGAGGGCATAGAGAGTGTTTCGGAAGCGCAAGCTCGGGACGCGATTGCATCCGTGCGCGCTTGAAACTCCCGGTGGGAAATCTCGAAGCGGACTTGAGAGCGCATTAAGCGGTCTGTACCGGTCTCGCAGGTAACTCGCTTAGAAATTTACGAATACGTCCGGGCTCCGGTGCGCGCTAAGTTCATTTTCGACCGGCATTTTGAAAACACGCTTCAACGATCACTTAACCGACTTTTCTAGAAGAGCTGTTCCAGTTTGCGACGCGGTTCTTGTCCGGAATTTCGAGAAGCTCGCGCGTGCGCGCGCGCGCGCGCGAGAGAGAGAGACGTAAAGGAACCGATACACATCAACGTCGGTCCTCTGTTACGAGCGGGCGCCATTTTCGGCGAGTTCGACGTTCGGAATCTTATATATAACGTTTATCTCCGCATCTATTTCCTCTCCGAAGCTTGGTTCGTTCCCAGAAGAGAGAAAACGGAAGAAAATCGATAGCGACGTTCGGCACTTCCTCTTTCGCCATCACAACGGAAAACTTGTTTAGAAAAGTGATCGAGCATGGATTACAAGGATAGCGACGAGAAGCGAAATACCGGTTTTACACGGAAGCTAGAAATTTCGCGAAAAACTCCATCTCTCCTATAAAGCGCTCGGATGGTGATGCCTCTTCTTCTTCTTCTTCTTCTTCGATTATGATAAAAGGTGTTCGCTATTTGCGGGCACGCTGTAGATATATTTTATATATATATATATATATATGTATGTATATATATATTATATACATACACACACACATATATATGTACCCTAAGTGTGCGCGCCGAGTATGTTTCCTCTTTCGCATATAGCGTGATGTATAATACAATGCTCTCAAAAGTATAATACGCCGCGTCGCCGGCCGGTAAAACGGTCAAGCGAGAGGAAGAAGTATAAAGCAATTACCTCGGTATTATGCTCGTCTAGCTCGGAAGGATCTCGATGGTGTGCGGCGTGTCGGGGCTCTCTGATCGATCGCGACCGGGCTATTAATTATCCCTCGAGATAGGTTCGCGAGCCAATGCACGTCGGGGTTAAGTGACTTCCTGGCACCGAGAAGCCATTGTTTTGTCGGACATCTTCCTCCCGTAGAAAAGGCTCGAGGATGAGCTTACGGATATAACCAGCTGGTAAAGTCCGACACTCCCCCAAGTCGTGACCGAGTTCGCCGCTCGCGATTCGATTGAGCTTCCGCCGCGCGCGCGATCCGAGAGAAAGGAGAAGAAGATTGCCTCCCTTTGTTCGTCAGTACGTTTCTCTCCAAAAAGAATCGACTGTCCGATACTGTATCGCTCGGATTAAAGATCTCGTTAGAAATGAATAATGGGGGGAGCCTCCGGAGATTCCGCGAGTAAATAAATGAATGACGTGAAAACCTTTCTTTCACGATTTCGCTAGACGATTGCGGAATATAATTTACGATCCGTCTCGTGGACTTGTACACAATCGTACACGTTCGACGTTCGAGTATAATAAAAGAGCACAATCAATAATTCCACCGCTGTGAGTAAATGAATGATAAGTCGACGTTACTAATATATCCAGTTCCGTTTTTTCTCTTCGAGAGAGAAAGAGAAAGAGTCACGATATTAATGGCGTCGGGATAAAGTAAGAGCGATAATGCCGTGCGCGCTCGCTATCTTCGCGCGTTATTAGCGACAAGCGTTCCATATCGACAGAGGATCAATTTAATACGCACGATTAACGTCTGGCAGTGTCTGCGAAGTGTCCCCGGGTACTTTTTCCAGTCCGCCATAATGAAGAGTCGCTCCGATATTAAAAGTGCAAGACAGGCGGGAGGAAGAGGAAACTGAGTGGCGGCAGAGTAAAGGAAGGCACCTTTATGTCGTATTATATTGGTGACTAACGACGTTATATATGCACGAAGTAATATAGTTACAAGCCGGAATCTCATTACCCAACATATAATTGGTAAGACGAAACGTTTTACGCTGATTATCTTCACTATTCTTTCGTCTTCTGCTGCTATTTATTTTTCATTATTTTGCTCTGCCGGATTCGCGAGGATCTGGTCGATCCGCTCGATTCGGAACCGATTCGCTCGAGCCCCCGTGGCTCACAGCAATCACCGGATCGATTGATACAAAATTAACAACAACTCAAATAATGTATGATCGTATATCGTGTCGGCGCACAATGAGCTAAAATAGCAGTTAGTCAACAATAACGGTTAATAATGTACATAATCGATATTTTATTCATTATTGCGCGGTCTAATATAATTAATTCCCAGGTAATATATATATAATTATTTGACTGATTTTTACGGTTCTAGCGATTATGCATATTTGAAATCAAGTTAACAGTGTGTTTGACAAATAGCTGCGAGATATGTTAAAAGCCGTCATTATTATCTCGACTTGAAAGAGGAAATTTAAATGAGCGGACCTTACGATCTCTTCCGTGCTACTACGCTCCGAGATTTTAATAAGAGAGCGCGCCGAGTAAAGAAAGGAAGAAGAGGAAAGAAATAAAATATTAGACATTTGACTATTTGAAGATTTTATATTGAAGTTTTAGTAGACATAATCTCCTTTCTTTAAAGAATTTGTGTGTAGAATACAAAAATATCTTATTGGACACACAGATCTCTCTTATTGTGTACAGAGACATGTCGTCTTGTTATGCTTTTTGCATCGTAATTAACTTCTGTAATTTAACTGTTACAATCCACTTGACTTTGCCAGCGTGCCTCACAATGTAATACTTCAGAAAGTCATCGTTCAATATTGTGTTTGCTTGGATATATGTATATATATATATATATATATATATATATATATATCTTTAATGTCAGTCATAACGAAGAAGAAGCGCAACAAGAGACTCTTGTACCCTGAAAATAGATACAGAGCATTCCGTTAAGTGAAACACGATATATAACAATTCTCGAAGCGTGGGCCACGCGACGAAGAAGAAAGAAAACGAGAGAGAGAGAGAGAGAGAGAGAGACTTCATTTCCGCGTCCTTCATCTTTATCTTCGTCCGGATGCGATCCTTTTGAATAGAACCGTAATTTAAGAAACGTCCGCTCTCTGTTATCCCTAACATCAAATTTAAATCGAGCGGTCTCATCCGCGCGGAAGTATATACGTACGATCCATTTTAGATCGACGTTGGATCATCTCTCATCCAAATTTATTACGAATTTAAATTGCGCTCAGTAGAGGCGAGGTTTATCTACGCGCGTGTGATAGTATGCGTAAGAATACAATCTGTCGTGTATGCCGGAAATTGCAGCGTTCTCACAAACGAGCGCACCCACACCCACATACACACACACGCTTCGCGCAGGTATATATTATTTAACTATGCTGGAAACCGCGAGCAGAGAGCTGAAATATCACGAGATTCCTGCTTGCCCCCGCCTCGACCTCGATCGATATATCTATAGGAACGAACCCACGCAAACATAATTTGCGAAAGCTCAGTTTTCTGTCTCGAGCAAGATCGAGCTCTAGCGAGCTCACGGAACATACGGCGCGTTCGTGCGCTCGACGACGACGACTACGAAGGAAGAGGGACGCTCGCCTCGCAGCCGCTTCAAATGGACCATTGTTCTAGGCGATGGTTCGACGACCACCCTCGCCCAAACAAAACGATCGAGACGTCGAGAAATGTACGGTACCAAACTGCTTCGCGCGCGCAAGGATCCTTGCGCGAGGTCGACCCGGTGTGTGTGTGTGTGTCGCTCTGTGTGTGTGTGTAGGCTGTATCTCGACTTATTCTCGAATGCGCGTCTTTTCTTCGTGGCTGGCTTAAATAAAAACGGCGTCGTGACAGCTCGGCGGCGCGGATACGTTCCTAAAATTGGAACACAACCAACGCGCGCCAACCACGGATGCGCTCCGACTCCGGGTCCGGAAATATAATTGTCTGGCGCGTTTACGGAGCCACTGTCGTTAATTATAAGACGTAGGAATTGTAATTAGTCCTTTATCGCGCGCCATATAACGCACTGTGCATCCCAATTACGTTTGACTGTTGTAACTGCTGTTGATTATAGCGTGAACAATTATGATGAGTGGCGGCACGGCCGCGCGCGGTAGCAAGATAAATGTGATAATGGCGCGCGCTACATATTTATAGCCTTTTGTGATTTATGCGTTATTTAATTTGCGCTGTTATTATTGTGAGCGTTTTTGCCGCGCGCGCGCTTTTATTGTAATTTATGGAATAAAAGTGAGGCCCGAATTGATAATTCTTTTTGCAAGATGCACGAAACGCGCACGCACATACATGTATACACACACGCGCGAAACGAAATATCTCGCGACGATTAATTCGAAATCGCGGTCGCGTAAGTATTATATACTTGAAAAAATAACCGTTTTTTACCATTCGCTCAATGCACGGAGACGTTTGAACTTTTCCGCGAATGTCGGTGCTTGCGTTAATCATTAACCGGTTTAATACACCGAAAATAGTAGGAACCCGAGCGAAATACGACTCGAGCTTTCCGCGCGGAAATAAACGGTTGATGAGGAGAGCGGAAGTCGTTCGGGTCGAAAAAAAAAAAAAAAAAAAGAAAACTTTGGCCCCGACTCACGAGCGTAACTTATTCCCTGATTTAAAATTCAGCGCCATATCCACCATTTACGTTCGTAACACGTGTATACCTGCCGATGGCTATTCGTACTCCTATATTCGCGCGTACACATAGACTATATAACCACAGTAATACAGAGATACATGTATACATACACTTCCGCTATATACTTTTCGCCAGAAGAAAATATTGCAAGGAAGCAGATTGCGCTATCGAATATCCCCGTTTTATTCTTTATTCCCGCGTATCTTTTGTTAATCCTCTTTCCCTATTAGCGGTTATATACAAGTTTGTTTCGTTTTTTTTTTTTTTTTTTAATCTCTACGGTTGGAGGATGGTTTTTCTCTGTATTTGCAGATTTATGAAAATGTTTAAATATAGTTTTTCTTGCCTCGATGTTACATTTTTCCATTCTAATTTTTTATGTTTCTATTAAAAAACAAACCGTTGTTTAATGCATACAATCGTTTCTATACATTGTTCTCGAGTAGTATTCAGTAATATTGTTGCATTTATAATATCCCTCCACGGCCTCGAAAAATCGATCATTTTTTGCATATAGGTATCTATATGTACACGTGTGTGTGTGTGTGTGTGTACATATGTGGAGATATTTATACCCCGCTGTAACTCACAAGTGATAGCACTTGTGATTGTTTTTCCATTAGAGATGGGACACGCGTATAAGTGAGATTGATATTGCGATCCGTATTGAACGCCACGCAAAATGTCGAAAACGACTGAAACATTCATAGAGCGGATGTTACCGCTCGGTGCGTATCACTCGGAGAGAGCAGCGGAATCTCCGCGCTTCCCCCCGCGCTCGCGTATCGCGTTGTACGTACGCCATCATTTCGTGTATCAGCGTGAGACGGAAAGATTATTTGCATGCGCGCGAGAGACAAAGGAATTGCCTGTGCGAAACGAATCGAGAGAGAGAGATGCCGCTTTCTCTCTCTTTCTTTCTGCCTCCATCTTTTGTGCGTTTTTACCGCGTTTCTTTTTTATCCCCAGCGGGCCAATCGGTCCTATCGGAGAGCTTTGTTCGTGTGCTGATCCGTATGTCGTATATACGTATATGTGAGAAACGAAAAAATCGAGAGAGAAAGGGAAGAGAGAGAGAGAAAGAAAGTGTGTGTGTGTGAGTACGTAGAGGAAGGAATCAATGCGTAATGGAAGATCCTCTCACCCTCCGGCGAGCTTCTCGCGGCAGTCACGGCGAGTCACGATGAATGGCCGGTATTACTTTATCGGCGACCAGGCTAAATCGAAAATTGAAAAACGGACGAGCCGCGATGAAAGAAAGTAGGTCGTGCTCCGGGTGCTATCGACGTCGTTCTTTCCCTTTTGTACTTTTCTCTATCTCGCGTCTTACCTACCAGCGCGAACCTTTCTCTTCCCTTTCAACGAACCAATGGCAGCAATCCTTAAGCTACTTCCCAGTGACGGGGCCAATATGTTAATTGCGCTGAGAAAATAGCGATTTTACTTGTAGCGATATAGATCGTTGTGCGATATAGCCACGAGGATTGCATTTTTTTTTTTTTTTTTTATATCTCGCGACGTGTAGGCTAATGTATCCTTGATGTGTTTCAGAAATTATTATTACGTTCGGCGTATAATGTGAGAGAGAGGTATTATTGTGTGTAATTATCATGTTATTATTTTGTCAGTGCGCGACATTTGCGTTAATGGTAAGTTTATGCGCGAGTTAATTTCTAACGTCCGCGAGCGAAGTGACTTGTGAGTTTCTCTTCTCGGCGCAACAATTTTATATGCAATTACCAATAAGTGCGCGGCAATTACGCGTAATTCGCAACAGGATTTTAGTAGGTGTATAACTGTAGGAATTTATTACTCCTCGGACAGGTGCGTTTACACACAACGTGCGTTACAACTCGTTCGAGAGCGATCGAACCAGTTTTTTCCGGGGTATAGCGGCGGCGGCGGCGGCGGCGGCGGCACAACTAGCGATTTACCGCGACTTATAACTTAAGCAAGTGTCTCCATAAGTCAATCTATCAACCGGCTAATTTCCCCCGGCGAATAACACCGACGTGGAGATTAATCAAAGACGAAGGCGTAAAACATGTTCAAACGTGTATAAGAGCTTATAATTATATATTTTCTGCGCCGCTGCTACTTTCTACCGCGCTGTTTTTATCGCGCGCAGAAGCTACGGTACAAGCTCCCAGTTTGAAATTCTCTGCGCTGTGACCTCCCGCGCGAAATTACGACATCTCTTCTCGAGAATGTCGAAAACGATTCGGGCGGACGAATCGTGAAGGGCAAGCGGGAGATAAGGGATGGCAAAAAAGCAAATGGACCAACACAGCGAATTTTCTTACTTGTCGTCCGCTCGACGATCCTGCGGATCTTTTAGGGAGGACGAAAAGGTATCCCCGCCATCATCATTAGTCCCGCTCTACCGGTAATCGCGATCGTTCTTACGAACGCACAAATTGCCTTTCAAATTGCCCCTCCTCCCCCTCTCTGAGAGAAAACAGGGCCCGGTGCCAGGGATGCCCTCTTTTTAACGCGGACGGGAAGAAGAGGCAGAGCCGCGATGTATCGCGCGCAAGGCGATAAAGCGAGATAGGACGGACGAGATAAAAGAAGAAAGAGAGAAAAGCTCTTTCGGTTCTCTCCTGCGGTTCGGGATCCCTTCGTGGAGAAGCGCGGTAACAGCAAGTTCTCTTCGATCGTTTTTCTCCGTTCCCTTTCACTAACGCCGTATCCATTCTCCGCAAAGGGGCGAGAGGAGGATCTTTCAATTTTGTACATCCGGAAAAGTTGTCTCCGCAACCACCGCACGATTGTATCCTCTGTTTACACGGAGCAACACATAGGACTTTCGAAATCAAATGAAGACCGCCCGGCGTTCGATTTCTTGAAATAAAAGAGTCGGCACGGACGGCGTCGGTAAATTGAATCTTTAGTCTCTTTGATATATATATATATACTTATTACAGGTCTAAAACAAACATTTTTTTTTAGCGTGACCTCTTGCACGTGTTTAGAAAAATGATAACGAGAAAAAAAAAGATAATGAGAAAGAGATAAATATGACAAGTAAAACATTATTTTACAATATTAATCGCAAAACTGGATTGCGGTGATATTTGCGTATAAAGAAATACCAAAAATATGTAAATAAATATTTGAGAGCTCATATATATGTGTATATATATAATACATCGTCTGTCGCGCACGCGCTAAGTGATGCAGCGATATCACAAGAATCATGTGGGTCATTAATAATCGTTACTATCGGAGACTCAGGAGAGACAGCTGCATAATATATCACAATCTAGAACTGCTTCGGTGAGCCAACAAAAGATAGACTCAAATAAACCTCTTGCCCAGGTAAGCCGATGTTCTTGTCAATATGTCTGGTCTGTAAAGCCATAATGTAGATTCTCTCGGTATCTAACCGCCGTGATCTTTTTTGAGAATCATCGTTCTGGCTCACGCTCTACACTGAAGTCTAACCAGCCAATTAAATGAGAAACGGCTATCGTCAAGATGAAAGTAACTACCTACGGCGTCGCGCAATTTACCGGGAAAAGACACGCTGTTAAAAGATTCATAGCTACCGCTAGAACTCTCGTTGATGTCTCTCGCGTTGTCTCGCGTTGGCCAAAAATAATTTTTGTTGCGAATTCTGCGCTTCGACATGTCGACCGCTAAATATACGTCGTATGTAAATATTTTATCGCGATTCTTTCTAACGTATCACACATTTTTGAATCTCTTTTAGATTCGAAAAAGAACTTTTAGATTCGAGAATGAATTGTTTTATTTTTCTACATCGTGTACTGATAGATCAATATTTTAAGCCGAATCTAGATCGATTTTTTTAAGCATTTTGTAGTAATAAATTAATGTCGTTTATATTATTTGTTTGTTTGATTTTAATCAGTTTGTATTGTGAATTTAATTCAAATAAAATCAATACGCACAACATGATAATCATTAAAACGCATGATTTTATTTGGTTTAAAAAAAATGATAACAAGCTGAAAGTGTGCAATTTCCGCTCTGCGCGTTGCATCCCAGGAAGACGTTAACTACGCACTCGACGCACGCAATTACCAGATAAATTTCTCTCGCAGCGCTAAAAGATTCATGCGTGCCCCCGGAGTTGGGGATCCCGCCTCTTTCCTCGGACGCGTCCGAGAATAATTTCACTTTCCGCGCTCTCGAAACTCACGTAGCGCGCGTTTGAAAACGCTCCACGAACATTGCCATTACTTTCGTGAAACCTTCGATTTCGATCTGGTAGATCCGCTTCCGCTAGATTTATGTCTTAGCAGTTACCGTGGTTTTTTGTTTTCAAATAATTGAGCGAACGGCGGAGACGCGGATAGAGCGAGAGGATTCATTCGCCATTAAAATGTCAGATCCTCGTAACACGATACCACCTACGCGTATCAAAGGAAGAACAACGCCTCGAGGATCGACAACCATCTTCAGAGAAAAAAGACCCTTCACCGACGGTTTCACTTTCGACGCGAGCTCGAGACGCAGGCGCTTTTGAGAGAAACGAACATTTTGGGGGCGACGGCGTAGATACAGGAAGAAAGTTAGTCGAACACGGAGATATAATTTGTGCGGGTTGACGAGTACATCTTGTATACGCGATATCCCGGGGTTCTTTGCGGAGAATACCCGAGCGATGCGACGGTAAATTCTTATCGCGGAATGTTTTAGCGGGGAACACCGCGCGCCCGGTACAATGTTTCAAAGTAAGCTGTATATGTTTTAGGAACAGAGAGCAGAGAGCGCTCCGTTTTACGAGCGATATCGCTAAGAGAAATGCTTCACGAGGCGGAACTACGTCGGACGACGGGGGAAGATAAAGTAAACTCCGTCAGACAGGCTGGAAAGCGAAATTTGCTTCGTTATTAGATATGACCATTACTTGCAATATACGTTCAACGTGTTATTTATTATCGTGTGCTCTCTTTCCTTCTCCGCGATATCGCGCGACCGATTGTAATTTACCTGTACTTGTTAGCACGGTACGATATTGCGATTACCGGAACGTGTTGGCCGAGTCAAGCTTATAAGTCATTTAGTGTAAACACACGGAGATACGTACGCCTAATCGTAGTCAAACATCAAGATTGAAAATATTCTCGAGCAACAGAGAAAAGCAGTTAATACATATTTACAAGACACGCTCGACCACGTCGATGGACAAACCGAATGACTTGATAAGAGAATTGACCTGAGTAGAAGAGAGAAGGGAAGAAATAGAACAGACATGGAGATAAGGGTATGTTTTAACAATTTCTCTAGGGAACATGTGACATACATAAGTCGCCGCTAGTGACTTTCGACGATGTGTACACGTACTCGAAAGTCTCGAAAAATTCTTTCAAATGTCAAAAGCTCCAGTCTGCTGAAATATTGAACGTGCGTCGCGAGCAATCAACCAGTTTTCTCGAAAGTGTCGGTTAACGGTACGAGTCAAAGTTATTTTTGTATACAGTGGCGAATAAATATTCGTGGAATTTCTCCACGTGCATGTAAGAAAGTAGACGCGAATGTTCACGAAAGATATTTCTCCGCTTTGAGAGAGAGAGAGAGAGAGAGAGAGAGAAAGAGAGAGAGACAGGCTACTAACCGCTGCGCCTGGCTCCAAGCTGGCGTGCGTGTTGTGTATAAGCGTTTATTTTTAAAGCCGCGCGCACATCGGGAATGTACGCGCGAACGGTCATTCAGAATTTTAATTAAAGGAATTAAGCGTGTCGTTATGGGCTCTAAATTTCTGTAAATACGAGTAAAACGGGCGTACGTTATGCCGCGGGTTCTTTACAAGACACTAATTGTATTTACGATCATTTAAAGCCGGGCCTTGTTTGACGTTCGTTCGTAAACCGAAGCCTGAAGTTGAAGTTACGGCGCCTTCCCACTTCGTCGCGCATTTTTCCCGCGCATTAAGCGCGCACTCGTGAAATTTTTTATGTCGCCGCCGCCGCCGTGGATTCTGCGAGCAACTCTTTCGAGAGAGAGATTTAAGTCCCGTCTCCTCCTCGCGACCGACAATTAATTTGTCCACGTAATTAAAAGCCCGCGCGATGCTCGTGATGGCGCGAGGAAGAGAGAAAAATACTAACACCGCGGGAAACACGTATATTCGAGAGATCTTTGGTGATGTCGTCGACGACGTCGTGTCGTTATCCTTGACCTTTGTCAAAATTTTACGAGCGCGTCTCTCTCATCGGGGAACGCTGCTGCTTCGCGCTCGTCGCCGTAAAACGCGTTGGGGTCTTATCTTTCTAATCTTGTTCGTTATATCAACTTGCTAAAACGAGACCGTCTTTTTCTCTCGTACCTCTTTCGCCCCGCAGCATTTTCCCCGCCGGCGCTATCGTATAATGTAATCTTAGGTCCAGCAATTCATAGATTCCACGCTCGATAGAAGTTCGAAAGTTTCGCCGAGGCTTTTACACCGATGATTGTGTGCTTCGTTTTGTAGCGCGCATTTTATCCGCGAAGATAATCGCGCTCGATACACTTTAACAACCCGAACAGGTTTTCGAAGCGAGTATTGTAGGGAGATGATAACGACTTATGCGCGGGGAATTCGTAATGATATAATTAAATTTACGGCAAGAAGAATTTTCTCTTTTTGTTTTTCTACACACACATATATTTATTATAATCTTATTAATAATATTTTAATACTTTTGCTTTACGTGCGATTTTTCCTGTTTTACAAAACTTATCTCAAAAATTTAATCCGTCGAGTGACAATAATAAATCACGATTGTTTATCCACAGCGCGAATAAATTGTCTCCGAAAGAGATTGGCCGTGCGTAATAATAACCCAATGACCCCGTTCGGTAATACGCCATACATCATTGTCGTGCTTCTGCATATGTGTATGAAACGCGTCGCATCGGCGATGTGCATGTATCCATGTTCCTAAGTTGATTGTACGAGAAGAGACACACACGAATGAAATTTTTTTTGGATGGAACGCAGCTGAACACATACCGCGCCATGATTATTTCCAATTACCGGAAATGCGGTTCTTCTGGCGTGTTGAATCCCGGTAGCGCGATAGCCTCCTCTAATTACATCAAACAGTAACTGGGACACGCTAAATGCGTCTCATCGGCGAAATCTATTTACTGAATCGTACAGGTGCGAACGTAACGGCGCCACAGAGACGGCGAACACGTGTGGCGCCGCCCAGCGCGTCCGACCACACGCGCGTCAGCATCCAAAGGCAAACGAGGTGCGACTAGTTGGATCAGCGTTGTGTATGATCAAACGGGCTATGCATACGAATTTACATTAACGCCGCCTCCTTCATGAACATCGATCGGTCGTGCAATAGATACTAGAGAGAGAGAGAGAGAGAGAGAGAGAAGCCAGAAATAGAAATTTGCTTCCATCGCGAATTCTCCGAACTGTTCGTTTGAAATGAAATTTTCGAAGGTCGTTCTCTTTCTTCGCGATAATACGTTCATCGCCTAGAAAAAAAATTAATTTCGCTGGCTTATTTTAGTATCGTGTGTTGCGCATCTAGTAACACAACTCTAAATTCAGTCAATAATCAATATTCCGCAAGTTGCGTCTTCCGTTTGCGAGCGTATCGATCGATATTGTATGGTCACTCTCGGCGCAAATTAATTGACGCATTAGTGGTCGTGACAGATAGCGCGTAACTCTAAGACAGTTCTCGCGAAACAGGAACGGGAAAATTGCGAGAAGTCGTGGGGACACATATCCGTGTAAATCTAGTCCGCTCATAAACGACGGGCGTTGGACAACAGTCGGGGTCCCCCGGAGGCTTTTCATGTACGGAACCAACCGGGGGTGGTCAGGAGAGGTGGTCTATGCAAAACTTTTCAATGGACCTTCATCACAATGGGATGACGGTTTACATTTATTAGACCCGCGGCGAAATGCGTAGTTTGCATTTGAAACCTGCCGTCCACCCTCATTCACGGTGCGTTCTCGCGGAAAAGCGCCGGTACCGAATTGTGTATCCTTGTACGCGATGAAGGGTGCCACGGCCGTGGCCCTAGAATAAAGTTCATCACTCCCGTTAAAGGGATCACTTTGAGCGTAAATAATCATCGCAATAAAAAGTACGCGACTCGCCTTTACCAAAAGCTTTCGTTATTACCACCCCCGCCCCCCCTCTCTCTCTCTCTTTCTTTTTTTGTATATATACTTATCAATATTCTTTTTTTAATTATTATGAGCGACAACTCTCACGTTATAAAGCGAAAGAAAACAATTACCCATTCATTAGTTTCTACCGCAAAGATAAAATTGTTTCATAATGGCCATCTTTTCATTAAAAAAGCAATTAAAGTGGTAATGCTTAATACTGTAATGAGAGAACGGGTAACTAATTATGGACCGTCACGAAATACTAACAGCAGCGGCGGCGAGCAAAGCGAAATTTATTCGACTGCACGCTAATTGTCGCCCGTGTGCTAAAGAGATTAACGGTGCAATTGTACGTTTTGAATGTTACATCAGTAATCTGAAGGTATGAACTACAATAAAGGCGAATTAAAGGATCGGAGCGCGTGAAAAGTCGGAGCGTTATCTGGTCTGATATCCGGAATGAGTCTATATATCTCGCGGCACGGCGGAAGCTGGTGTGTGACGAGAAAACGGATTTCCACGTATCTGTGATTTGCAGCTGTGAAAAAGTTTCCACCTCGGACATAGCGGAACGAAGCTTCTTGCTTAATCGGACAAAGCTGCACGAACACTCTCGATAATACGCGCGATTTACTTGCAATGTTAAACGAGAGATGTTCTGTGTCAATCCGCATAAACACACACACATGCACACGCGTGCGCACACATACATACAACAATATTTCATAAGCGACATCTTTTTCATCGCCATATTTATTTTTCTCTCAATAAACGCGTATTTTGCAAACGCGATCGCAGCTCGTTTTTATTCCGTCGGTTTCCATTACGCGTAAATTGTACGCGTCCGCTCGTAGCTTTTGGCATAAAAGCGGCAGCTATACCGTATTTGCCGTTCATTGACCGAATAATATGACGTTATTGACCGATATTATTGACTGAGTGGCAGCGCACGTCAAATTATCGGAAAATATAACAAGTAGATTTTATTTAGAGTATCTCGAAGCGATATATGTCGCATTTTTATTGCATTGTGACGAGTGGTTTCATTTCTGAGCGAGCCGGCTTAACGTTTCTATCGATTCACTCATCATTCGGATTTTTATACATTATGAAACTTCAGTAGTAGTGTGTGTACACAGGTGCATAATGCACCACGAGAGTCGCGCAAATACTACCTGCTGAAGAAACCGATAGCATCATCAACAAATATCGTGATTGTGTTTTTACCGTTCACTTTTTTATTGATACGCGTGTGTGTGTATGTTGTAGCTATTATAATAATACTAAATGCGCATTTTATTGTGCAATAAATTTCTGTATAAAACATTTAATGGAAATAATACATATCGCAAACGTTTAATACATAAGTTTAATATAAACGCGCGAAAACATTTTAATATATATTCTAAATATATATTCTAATAATAAATAATTTCACAAAATTCCTTGCACATTTTTCTCGTACTAAATTTGTAATTTATCGAAAATTATAAAACACATTTGCTACGTGCGTTGTGTTCAATTTAACGTTTTTAAAATTTAATTAAAATTCGTCTTTTAATTAAAATTGTCAGAATAATTTCGCGCACGTATGTGCGCGCTTGTTGACCGAAGTCGAACGTTGGGAGATAATTCTTACGGCTGAATGCGTGTGATTAACGACAATTTTCTTAAGCCAGTTCCGTTGATGCACCACGCGGTGTCGCGCAAAATCGTCTTTACGTCGTAAGCATTCACGCGCGAAAACGATGGATTATTTCGACGATGGAAAGCCGCGCTGTGGGACGTATACACACACGCGTTGGATACAACGGAGAAATACAACGCGGCGACTTCGCTATTGTGCGCGGTCCCTCTTCGCCGTCCGTCATACTCATCGTCACCGCCATTGTCATCGTTGTCATCGTTCGGCGTACGCAGCGCCTACACGCGGCCGTAGTTTTACGCGCATAAAGTGAAAGGTGGACAGAAATACACAGCCATAAGTTATAACTCTACGGGGCGGTGGGCAGCACACACCGAATGTTTCAGACTCGCCGCGTGTGACTATCAACCGCGAACACAATATACTACTTCGACTTGTTGCGAAAGAACCTTTCGACACCTTTCATTTAATATTCATAAAGTAATTAAACCTCTCAAGGATGTTGTTTTTCTCAGAAGCGAAATAACTGTGCTATTTATCATCGTGAAAACATCTTCTGCTGCGCGCGCGCGCGCACACATGTTGTTAGGAAAACATTTATATTGTTCATAGAACACTTCGGAAGAGACTGTGTCAATGATTTGCATTCAAGACCCACGTAAGTTTCTTTTCGCTGAGAAGGTCATCGGTGAATATTCTCGGTTACCCTCGCGATCACCTTTTCTGCTCACGGACGTTCGACTCTTCGTCATTTTGTGTCCTTGGCGAAATACACGCAGAACTTCAAATAACATGGAAATTCCGCCGAAAATACAATTGTTGCGGTACGATAAATAATTATTTTTTTTTTTAACCCGAAACGCAAATACGTCGGTATTTCAATTTTCATATTTAAACAAATATCTAAATCGTCATGTAAAATGCAACATATATGCGATTGCGTGAAATGTTTAACAATTCTGTTTATCTGCAAAACTATCAGATATAATCTTTACATTTTGCTTCAAATGTATGCGTTTCGTTTTATCTCTACGAGCGACAAATTTAATAAAACCAGTCATCATCGCTGGTATAATCATTTTCCGCAGTAATGACGGTTAAGCCCATTACCGATAGCCGGCAAGGGGCGCACAGACCAACCTATCTCTTTATCATTGCCCAAGGCAATGCCTATTTCATCCATCGTTGAGTTGGGGTTGAAATCTCTGACCAGTTCAAGAACAAAACGGTTCTAAGATAACTGACTGGAAACTGTATTAGTAGCTACGTTCTGTGGCAAAAATACCGCGGCCGCGCGAGTCGGGAACAAACCGAATTCAATTAATTACGAATACGACGAATAGAATGAATCGAGAATACTTCTAATTTCCGTGACATTCCGTTGAAAACTACGCCGATTGTATGCGCGAAACGATTGTCACGCTCTATTTCTCAGTCCGCTGCGCCGGAAGTCCAAAACTTTGAGAGATGAGATCGATGACAAGGATTCCCCTCCCCTCCTTCCTTATTAGCGACTGTCGCGAGAACTTACGCTTTCTCGCATTTCCACTCTTCTTCGGCTCAACGGAGAGGAAAGAGTATAGATTGAAAGTTGAGCTTTTCACCGCGCTTTTCTTTGTCTTCGTCCGATTCGCGTTATTCTCGCTCCTCGTCTCTCTCTCGCTTTCTCTCTCTCTCTCTCTCTCTCTCCGTTCGTAACTCAACTGTAGAAGATAAAAACAGGAGCAGCTTCTCTTCTGGAACATCGTAAGAACTTAAAGAGAGAATCGGACGTAAGAGTAAGCTGGGTAGCATTCCGCCACAAACGATCAGACGACAAAGAGGGAAGACTGGGAGAGGAACAAGGACGGCATGCCAGGTGAACAGGATGCGCAAGACTGAAAGGAGCGGACAGGACGACGGAGGAAAAGACAGTAGAAAGCCGCCGAGAAGAGGAATACAAAAACCCGAAAAAAGTCGATACGGAATACCGAGTGCGAGAGGAAGACTAAATAGGAGGCAGAGTTATCAACAGCCGGAGGAGGAAGAGGAGGAGAACCGATTGAGGAAACGCAAAAGGCACAGTAACAAAAGAGGGACAAGGAGGAAGAGAGGGACATATCGAACTCCCGTGGAAAAAACAGACACGGTGCCGTGCTGGCGAAGAGAAAAGACAAAGAGAAAGAGACAGAGAAGGAACTAGCGGAGAAGATAGAACAAGGGAAGTTAAAGGGGAAGAGAGAGATTCTGTTCGTACGTCCGTCTGTCTGTCGGTCAGTCCGCGGGCGCGCGCATATCTCATCTGCATAGAAACAAGCTCGCCGGGACAATAGGGTCCTCCGTCCATTCTGAACACTGCAAACACGGTGCAACCGTGTTCCCCTGGACCAATAGGAAACCACTTCAGTATGCTCTGCTAACCCTTTCGACGCGGCAAGGGCCTATCATCGACCCGACGTTATCCTTTGTATGTCGTACAATAATTTCGTACCTGGTAACGTTTTCGTGATCCAGGGGGCTTCCCGCCGCGGCTGGTGAGGGAGGGTCGCGTCCGACGGCGCGCGCGAGGGATCTCCCGTTGTTGTTTGTCCGTCTCCCCGCTCACGTGCGAGCTGTGGAAAAACCGTTCGCCGTATCCTGGTTCTCGTGCCGTACTCTAGTGCTCTTATAAATATGAAAGTCGGCGCGGCCGGGGATCGAGTTACCGCTCGATAGACGCCGAGCAGCCCGGAGAGCCTCGGTTGCTACGTGAAGTTTATATTGCGACACGCGACGCTGAAAAACAAATTAATGCGCGAAAATTCGCGGCCGCGGAGCAACAAGCGCGGAGCAGCGACGCGTTTTTCCGCGCTTTCATTATACACCAGTGATTATTTTTTATATAAATCGTAAAAGTAAAATTGCACAACACTCGATCTTGCTAAAGCACTTTTTTTAATATATCGAATCATCACGTCAAATTTTATGAAACTATTTCTTTTTAATTTGAGTGTTTTTTTTTGAGATATTGCTTCATGAAAATCTTACTTCTCAATTGCGAATGAATGTCACGTATATAAGTATTATCGTGTTTCTTGGTTTGTACGACATATGAATTGAAATACACATTCGAGTAACGTTCAATCAGCGTCGTGATAAATGTGGCAATTAATATCGAGAGAATCGATTGTGCTTATTTACACATGCTTTTTCTGGAAGGATACAATGATATTGTCGGAGAGAGCGAGAAAAATACGCACGAACAAATTAATTCTATCGCGTGTAAGTGAAAAAATATTTTTATTAGATGCGGAATTTTATTGATATACTACACGACTTAAAAAAAATTGCTTGCAAAAAGTAATAGTTTTATCTTCGTGTGCTTGATGCAAGACTAAACTGGTTCTACGAAACTCTTTCGTTCAGTTTGTGTCTAGAAAGAATACGCGAAGGTCCAAAATAAAATTATCGATTCGTTTGCCTCGAAAAATACCCGGAAACACTGACAATATCCGGAAATGAGCGATAGTATTTTAGTTGTCGTTGTAAGTGTGCATTTTATTTGCATAAACTGTTTTAGTTATTTCGTCAGTTTTTAATATTAAAATATAATATAGAATTTTAATAGAATTTTAATAGCCAATCAACGCGCGCGAGTCGATATAGAAAATCAATATAGAGTCAATATACAGAATCGATCTTTCTCTTAAAAAATTCCGCTTTTGCATCAGCAAAAAAAAAGAACAATTTATTTAAAAAAAACTTAATTGCAACGTGAAGTATTTCAAGTATTTTGTTTAATTATCATTGCTCGTACATGCAAGTGAAGGCTGCCCTGACGTGAAACTGTTTCTCATTATCCCTGTCACTTGCATCGCGGCCGCGATATCTGCGAGCACTTTTTCCCGAGCAAGTATGCATCCGAGGAATTCGAGAAACGAAAGTATGTATATTTTCACGAAACGAAATATTCTCGATGCATTCCGCGCGGCGCGACGAGCATGAAGAATCGAGAAAACGAAGTGCGAGAGCCTATATTCCTCTTTGCGAAACTTCGCGCGCCGAAGTCGGAATTACTATGTCCGCTCCCAGCAGCATCTGGATATCCCGCTTCAGGGGGTTCGGTTCAACCGACGAGTTTGCAAGTATCCACCGAGGCTCTGGTAGTGAAAAAATTTGTTAGAAATTCTCTCTCTTTTCCTCTCTCTCTCTCTCTCTCTGAGGAAGGGATTTTCAGCCGACAAGTTTCGCGAGAACTCGTGCTCGGACGCGGTTCCTCGTAGATAGCCGCACCATCTCGCCGATGGAGAACGGGAGCGAGGTGACTGCCCGCCTACGGAAACTTTGCCGTTTATTACCGTCGCGTTAACCGGCGCCCTCATCTACGCTGGTAATTAATCGGAGAAACTCGGATCGTAAACAAGGCCCCGTCCATTAAGATTCCATTCATTACACCGGAAGTAGACGCGAGTAAAGCCCCATCCACTCTCTCTCTTTCTCGTACCTCCGCGTCACCGCGCGCGCTCTGACTATTCACCGTTTCTCGCGTTTCTCTTTTTTCCTATAACCATCCACTACGTTGCGAAAGAAGGGAAGCAGGTGGCTAAGAACCTGCGGAGGATCTCGACTGGGAAAACGCGAAAGGTGGAAAGAAGCAGATGGAAGAGAAAGCTATGAACGAACGACGACGCGAAGGCGCTCAAAGACTTTCAATAATTCTTCGGAATAACTTTGAAGCGTGCGGAGACGGACCCAGCGAATTTCAGCAAAACTTTCCAGCTCTTTCCTATTACCTTCGTCCTTTCTCACCCGTCCTTTCCTGCCCGCTTTCTCGATTTGGTCCTTCGTCGTCGGGATACCGCCGCGGGAGATAAGTTTCAGATCCCCGTTGTCGTCCTTCTCGTGACCGTGCCAGGAGCGAGCCTTCTCTTATCTTTTATGCATTATCGACGGTCTTCACTTCCCGACCGACCGCCGCCGCCGAGTCCGGCGACGTTGTGTGTTCTCGTTCACTCATATTTCGGAACCAATATTATGCTAATGTCTACCGGTACACCCACCGCGCACACCGATGTTTGTCCCAACGGGAGGACGAAACATCGATGTTGTATGCCGATGGTTATCGGCGGATAAGGATCGTGAGACTGCCGCCACCACCCACACGCCTACGTCGCGCATACGCTTTCGTGAATAATTCCGGCGCCAACGACGACGACGACGACGACGACACTTCTCGTTTCCTACATCACGGAGCGGGACGTGACAGCTTCCTCTCGTCGCGAGCGAGCCATTGTGCAAGACAGAATGGGAGACTCGGGAAATGTGTCTCTGGGGGTTACTGATTCCATAGATGATGTCGGAGACGAGCCCGTCAGACTATTTTCTTTATGAGATACGAGATTATTGGAAACGATGACGACTCAATCACGCGCTTCTCTTCAGAAAGATCTGCCATCTGCTACTTTTTCAGATCTCGCCAAACGAGATTCCGAAGCTGATAACGAATCACCAAGGGATGGTCGAAAATTGTACAATACAATTGTATCGCGCCCGAAATATGACGAGAATATTTAAATATTTTCAGATTTAAATTATACTCAAACGTAAAAAGATTCATCTGTTACCAGCTCTCGTGTTTTTAGAAACTCTCGTTGGAAATCGTTGACGTAGCGCAAGTTCGGTACTCACCTGAAACAGAAAAATATAAAACACATAAATATAAACGACGAAGAGACATTCGCACGAGGTAGACACAGTTATTATTATTATTATTCTCTTATTATGGGAGAATTATATAGCGTTTATAGGAACAGATAAAGGCCGATTGAGTGACGTGGGTTTCCTATAACGAGCAGTCGATCACAAAGAGGGTGGAGGTTCAAAGCAATCGGCAGCTGAGCAATCTCAACCGTATCTCTCTTTGCTGAGATACATAAAAGCGTTATCTCGACTATATATGGTAATCTCGGTGAAATACTGTACGTGAAACGAAACAACACAGCAATATATATATATAGCGACGCTCTCCTTATACCTCTCTCTCTCTCTCTCTCTCTCTCTCTCCTGTTTTCGATTTCACTGCATTCATTTATCTTCGGCTTGAATCTAGAAATTTTCGTACGTATGTAAATTATTCTCAAAGAATTACATTTGCAATGCAAGTTTTTCACATATTTCCCAAAAAGTTTATAATCCCGTGTTCCCAAAGTCATTAAACACATTGGGAATCCCCCGATATCTTATGCTAAACACACACACAAGTTCGAATCCTTCGCTGATATAGAAGCGCAGTAACGCACGTGCGGGGGAATAGAAAAGCTCCCACGTCCCACCGTTGTTTGACTATCGAAGTTCGCCGAAAGTTACGCCGAGGTCAGTATCGAACTTGGTGTGTAGCTCTCGTCTGACCCAATTACCATGCCTCTATTCGCGATGGCAGATAACCGGGGGAATTAGTTGGGAAGGGCGATTAGCGGGCGGGCAAGAACTCATTCAGGTCCGCGAGTCGATTGTACGATTTATCTGGGAAGCAGGAATGAAAAAAAAAAAAAAAAAGAACTGGAAATTGCACGGAGCACGTGCTGCGGGAACGGACGAGAGTCGCGTTTATACATACACACACACGCACACACACACACGCCTCGCGCACGCATTGTTATTATGCACCGTTTTCCGAGGCACTTCGAGCTCTCTGGACAGCGGCGTACTTTTAATCACTATTCAGGCGGATTGCGCTAAACGGGACGAGACGACGGGACACACCGGTGCCGCCGCCGCCACCACCACCGCGAGGCAAAACAAGGGTTGAATGGCGCGGCGGGGCGTCGGCGGTCCGGCTACGTACACGGGCGCGAGCTATTTGCGGGCGCAAAAAACGAGCCGGCGAATCGCCGGTGCGGGAAAAGGGCGGCGGGGTGTGAGAGGGAGAAAGAATATGAAACGGAACAATTGAAATTGGGCACGGTGCCAACCCCGTGCGCATACAATATCCGCCAAAAGTTTGTTAACGCTTCGCGACCTTTCCCGCCTTTACCACCCCACAGCTCTATCTTTGGCATGGATCCGAGAGAGGTATCGTAAACGGTACTTCCGCTCTCGTCTGTCGTTGTTACGCGCGGTCTATTAGCGCGTTCGAACTTTGTAACGGAGATTTCTAGCACTTTTCTTCGCGTTCGAGATATATCGTCCAACTTTTCCTTCGGCGTGCGAGAAGAACGCACCGCCGACTCGTCCGTAAAGGATTTATCGACGGCTGTGTATAGAAGTGCAAGATCGATAGCGCGCCTTTCCCCGTAGCAACACACGCCTGTTACCAAATTATAAAACGATTCCTCTTCCACGATATGCGAAGTTTGTCGGATCTGAGTTTATATTCTTGTTATACAGTTCGATCGCGCGCATACATATTTTTGAAACGAAACGAAAATTGTTATTCGATTATTGTTGTGTTGTACGAAAAGTTGTTCCTTCAGCGTTCTGTACACCGCTGCGCAGTAGTGGCATTATTTATTCGTAGATCGTCTCTAGCTGCGCAATCGTCGATGTTGCTTCGACGCGATACGAATTGTCGGACCGTTTCCCCTGTAATTTGCAACGTCGATGCACGCACGAGGCTATACATCTAGCACGTTACGATACTTGACTTAGACCCGTTTTACCTGCAAACCCTTTGGTTTGCCGCGCCGAGGAAGACACGCGTCGGTGCGAGCGAGTTTTCTAAGGAGGAAACACACGCACATTTATTACACGCGGGCACGACAAATTACACACGGGGGGAGGAGGGAGCTAAAGAGTGCACTGACCACGATCCCTATTCCGACTCCCATAATGATGCGGGAGCAAATTTCTGTGGAAGTAGCACGCGCGGTCGCAAACTTTTTAACCGTAGTGTCTACGACGCACACGTAGTGTGCGAACGCATGTGTAATGCGCGGGCGCGCGTGTGTGCGTGTAACGGCTCGCGTGGCTTTGCCGCGACTCGAGCTTGCAATTTGTGCAGCGGTCAAAGGCAACGACCGGTGTGAGAGAACATTACCACAGGTAGTCCCGAATAAAACCGAAAAAGAGAGCGCGATAGTGAGAAAACAGAGAGAGAAAAGGAAGAGAAAGAGAGAGAGAGAGAATTCTCGTTTCTCGCGACGCGGAAGACTGCTTGCAATCGCGAACTTAAATTGCGCTTAGTTTTCTGATTTTCCAAAATAATTGCGTTTTGTAATGATGTAAAATTCCGCGTTGAGTTGTAAAACACATAACGCACGGTGTAGTCGAGAGAGTGACTTTTAATGAAACACGATCAATTTGATTAATTTTTTTTTTTTTTTTTTTTGTAATAGCACGTAACTATACGTCGAGTATAAAAAATGAATTAAAAGTATTGAAGTGGATGATTTATCAAATGGAATTGCGCGGAATGGTCGCCAGTAATTGATTGATTTTCGATATCCGCAAGAAAAATGATTGCTTTCCACGAGAAACCTGTTGGATATTCAACGCTTCCGATTATCGATTCTCTTTGACTGCTCCGCTATCGAACACAGCCAATGAATTTCAAAATAATATCGATCGGTGCGGCGTGAATACCGAGTTGCGAGTGCTACGCGAAACTTTATTATTATTATTATAATTCAGCAACCGGAATTCGAATGGATTTTGAAACAAACAACAAACTTATCTCTCAAATTATTTCTTACGGACAACTTTTTCGAGAGACGGGATGTTCGGCGTGTAACCATCAACGAAAAGATATAAATTGAATGTGCAATTACGGTGAAACCGAGTGGCCGTGAATAACGGCAATAAATGTCGTTTCCTTCCAAAGGTTTGCAAAGAAATCTTCGCGCGAACGGAAGAAAGAAAAGAAAGACGATTCTCTTCGAGATGCAGCGCAACGCTCGCAAAAAGAGAAAATGTCTCTTTCTCTCTCACTCCTCCCTTCTCCTCTTTCGAAAACAAATTCATATTTCAAGGCGGACCCTCTACGGTGTATTCGTCTACGAAAAGAGACGCGCGAGCTCTCTCGGAGATAAAAGTGAAATACGCGGGTTTGCTATTGAAGGCGGTGCTGGAGAAGGAACGCGGATACAAAGCCAAGAGACAAGGGATCGCGATCATTCGTCATTCGATGTCGCCCTTTGTCTCATATCATCATAATAGATTAGGCTTGACAATCGCTTATCTCATTTAAATTCACTCTCTCTGTCTCTAGGTAAGAGAGGGATAAATTGTCTTGGTCGAAAAGCAATTTAATCAGGAAGATCGTAGCGTCGGGGACGACGTGTCTTTGGCAAGTCGCTCGCGCGAATGTAAACGCCGACTTTTCTCGTCGTCGTCGTCGTCGTCGTCGTCGAGACGAATTTTTCGCGCAATGAAAAAGAAAAAAAACGAGAAACCTAATGAACGTCATTTTGATTCATGATCCGGAGAAAGTGGGCCTCCCGCGCGCGCAACACGGGAAACGGATACGCAGCCGCCGGTCGAAATTCAATTTGTATGCCCTATGATTTATTTTCTCTCCGCGCGGATTTATCTTCCGGGCGATGCTCTCCGGTGCATTTTACGGCGTCATCCTCCATTAAGTGGGCTATCCATACGTCGTACCCGGCGAGAAGATTACGTTCCACGCGTCTTATCCGTCGGCATTAATTATTAAGTGCATATTATTCCCTGCGGGAAGTTATCGTTCTGCAGCGTGTGCATATTCACGTCGTCGGTGGTGCCGCAACGTGAGGAAGTACACCGACAAAAATTATCCCGAAAAATTCCAGCGGGAGAGCGTTGGGAGCGCGCGCGCTCTCCCGTTGGAAATTTTCCAATGACGTTCAACAATGTCAGAATTGAGAGTTCAACGTCATTATCACGCGTTCTCGACAATAACGTTCACGGCAATCGGTCGAGTCGAGTGTAGGTCCATCCGTTAGACGCGCTCCTCGCTCATTCCGCTCGTTTGCGCTTCTAACGCGGCCATTTACATGCGCACTTACAAGTGCATTGCCACGCGACCCAATTCGATCGTCGTCGTCGTCGTCGTCGTCGTCGTCATTGTCGCATTTCCGTATTCACGCCGGACGTGGTATCGACACATCGCGAGTGTTTTCTCGATTTTCTTCTGGGATGGAAATCCGAGATGAGACGGATAAACGGCGCGGGAGGAGAAGCGCTCATCGACAGTCTATCGTTCTGGGTAAACAGTCCTCTCGAACAAAAGAACGAGCGAGTATAGCGTCAACACAAAAATCCCATTTACGTCTCCCGGCGCAGACGTAAGCCGGACTCGTAGGCAATCTCGCTCTCGAGATATCTCGCCGCTACGCGTTAAATAAATTTCACCGGACAACCCCTTTCGCGACGTTGTAGCCTTCGCATCCACGTCGGATTTGCCGACACAGGGAAAACACATCGGGACGGGATCTTTCTTTCTTCTCCTTGGACGGGAGAAGTGTGTGTACCGGGCTGTCGTTTGGCGCGCGTCGACGACGGGTGCGCTGTCTAAGCGCGCTCCGAGATTGACAGCTCGAGTGCTGCGCACGCTCGCTCCGAAAACATCGCGTTGTATAAGACGGGGGCCGGCGCACATATCGTTCGCGCGTATTCACGCTCTTTCTCGTCCTATCCTCTCTATCGGGTTAAACGCGCGCGCGCGCACACACGCAACAATCCCGCGCGATGTATCTACGCTCTGTGTGCGTACGCGAGTCGTGCGATTATGTGCTACGCACACCGAGCGACTGTATAAACACAAGCATACGCGGCGGGAGTATAATGTGCGCGGCGAGCACCACGGCATCGCGTTATCCCTACACGTCTGTCCATTATTGCGATAGCAGCCTGCGTCAATATTGGCCCAAAGGGTTTCACTGTGATTGTCTTCCGCGCGTACATACACGTACACAGTGTTAGGCCTGGCTCATACGCGGCGAATACTAGCCCAACCTTCCGCGCCGATCGACTCTCCTGTCTACGCTACACCTACACGCGCAAATATGTGTATGTACAACAACAATCTTCTCTCTGTGTGCGTCTCTCTCTTCTCCGCGTTTCTCTTCCTTCTCTCTTCTCCCCCATTTTCCTCTCTTCTCCCGTCTTCTCCGGCCGTTTGCCGTTTCTCCTCGTCGTTTACTCAGCTTTGCACGAACGATCGCTTCGCTCAAACGCAGCGAAAACGGGCACATCCGATTTCATGATAGCTTCAAATAGTTCGCGCCGTTCTTGTCCACTTGAACGGTTAACGGTGATGCTCGCGCTTTGTTTGCGGATGCATATGCCAAGAGAGACTCCGTAGCGAAATGGGTGGCTCGTCGTCATCGACGAGGTGGAGGGAAGAGGAGAAAACGATAGCTTCACGGACTATTTGGGATTTAACGATCGGTGCAAAACGCGAATTATTATCATCGCGTGATAACGGAACGGTTCATTTTTATAAACTGTAAGTGTAAATAGATTTTGTACTTTACTTTGCTCTATCCGTGTACCGTTTTATAACGCATGTATTATAAACGCCGCAATACGCGCGGATGAAATGTGTGGTTCAAAGACCGCGCTGCATTAGTATTCTCTGAGACGCAGTCATGTAGTAACACTTGATGCTTTGAACTGATTGAGTAGCAAATTTCCGATTCAATGACACACCGTTGAAGATTATGTATGTACCAGCTTATTACAGAATTCTCGTCTAACTAACCGTTTTCGCTGCACTAACGAAGATCCGCTTGCGCGCGCGCGCGAGAGAGCTTGCACGAGCGATGTTTATTCACCGTAAATCAAGGGCAAATTAGATATTTCATGAAACCGTATAGCACATCGTCTCTAAAATTTAAAAGATTTCTATTTGCGCGGGCTTTTCAAATATAACGTCGCGCGCGCGCACACACACACACATGCAAGAAATATCTGATCTCGGTTGTATTTTCTTTTTTTATACGAAGTTTTAACATAATAGATAAAAAAAGAAACTTTGACTTGGGTGTGTCGTTTTTCAAATCTACGTGTAGACACACAAAGAATGAGACGCATTGTGCCACTCTACCTCGTTAAAGATTCCGCGCGTAACCGACTGCTTTCCGTAGATTTGCACCTGTTTCCTCGGACGTTTATTTTTTTTTTTTTTTTTGAGAAAAGGAGGAGGAGTTGTTAGATGCCTCGCGAAAAGAAAACGCGGCGGTCATCCTCCACAGTCGAGGAACTGTTTATCGTGTGTGCGCGCACACACACACATACGCACACACACACACACGTTCCGCTACGGACACACAGGCAAGAAGTGCGACGGGACACGTACGATATAACTACCGGCACCTGGCGCATAAAGCCCTGCACTGCATACGTTATGAAGGCCTGCAGCAGGTCCGCATGCAGCGCAATATTTTCAGCTCTCGCCCCGACTACGTTTTTAGGATACACTTGATGGCCGGAATGTCGAACGAATTTCCTCGAAACACACGGCTGATAATGACAAAAAGATGAAATAAACTCAAAGCGGTTTGCGCGGCCATTTTTGAAATCATCACGTTTATGTATTTTTTTTTTTTTTTTTCGCTCTCGAGAACGTGACACGCACACATGAGACGCGTTGCTTAATATTCAACAAGCTGGATAAAAAAAAACTGAATCGTATAAATAATTGAATTAAGGGACGAATAAAAATATGTGTTTATTTCACATTTTTCTTATTGCACATTTCGCTAAATCGGTGCAACAGGTGAATAACACTGTTCTCTACGTTACGCGAATTGCAAAGTGCTTTCGAGGTATTGAACAACGCCCGTGTCTACACGTGTCTGCAAAGAGCAACGCGCGCACGGAACGCATCCGATTATCACGACAATGTTAACTTGAAGGCGTTGCCTGCATCACAATGCGCGGACTGAAATAAATGGCGAATAATGGCGGTGTGTGCGCGCGCGTTTCGTTTTTTCTTGAACTCGATCCCGAGTAAATTACGATTCGCAATACACGTCTATCTGGATCGAAACAATTCGACGTAATTACTTAATTATTACCTCTACGACTATATCGCGTACTTGAGAAACGACGTCTATTAACCGTGACTTGAGAATTATGTCGAATTACCCCGAGTGTATTACGGCGAAGGAAATGTTCGACCCGACAATCAATCGGGTTGTGCACAAGCTCTCTTGCGTACTCGCGCGTACTCGTACTCTATTAAATGCCAAGTATAAAATTGCAGGTTACGGCGGCACATTTTTTTCCTTCGACCGAGCACAGCAGGGAGGAACGAACCCGAGCGAATCGGTGAATGAAATGAGTTTCGGTCGCGCGCTTTAAGGTCATTAAAAAAAAAAAAAAGACTACCAATCTCGTTCTTCCAGTTTAGCTCTCGCGGACGCGTACGTGTTTCGATCATTCGATTTCGATCTCAGAGAGAACAATTTTGACCAAGTGCACGATTTTTCAATAACAAAATTGCGTTGTTATTGTACATAAAAAAAAAAAAAAAATTATTTCTCCACGTCCGTATTCTATTATTCTGTGTAACATATAGCTGCGTGTTATATTTAATTTAAAGTAGACTTTAAACGCATTACTAAAAAATTCATAACGGCGAGTGCAAAAGTAATATCATTATTGCAAGTGCAAAGCCTTAGAGACAAGCGTGACTTGTGTGTATACACGGACAGTTAATATTCACAAGATAATTCTCATGGCACGAAAGCTCTTTGTGGGAAAAAGTGAGGTGAAATTATTTTATTACCTGATTCTTTTCGTTTTATTCCCTACTAAAAATGTAACAAGAATTCTACATTTATGAGACCGTCAATCTAGCGTGAAAAGGTTAACCCGAGAACAAAGTAGAAAAGAACGCGCTTCGAGAAAGGTGTGTTCCTGTGTACCTGTGTGCGAGAGAGAGAGAGAGAGAGTTCGGTTTTAATCATTTATTACCGTTACGATCGATCAAGCGTACGTTCAAAGCACACGCGCGTCACGACGTATTATTTCACGGGCTTAGAACCACGAAGATTACGAACTACTGAGAGAGGCGTAAACGAATGCACAAGTTGACGTGACGTTGCGCAGACCGAGGTGTAAAAGCCACACGGTGAAGGATTATTGTCGGGGTAATCTATCGGCATACAAAGGCGGTAGCGCGCGATTAAACTATATCCTGAATCCCCCCAGAAAGCTAAGAACGTAAAGTTACATTAGTGATGATGTAACATGACAACGTAACTTATTTATACTTCGGTTTCTTGTTTAATTTTTCTGTAATAAACAAATTTACATGCTGTAAATAAAATTGTATTTACAACGTGAAACAGAAAAGTCATCCAAATTATTTTACAAAAGATTCGTTTTAACAGAAAGAAAAGAAATCGTCAGTTTAGATGCAAAATGCATAAGATACGTCCGTAGATTTTGTTTTTAAATATGGATGTACACAAAGCTAGAGATTTAGTTCGACGAATCCCGTCATTTCGAAGTCGCGTCTCTCGCGTGTGCGCGCGCTACCGCGATGTCGCAATTTTTTAATAACACGTCCCTTCAGCATGAATTGTAAATAAGGTGATCGCATTTGCATCCTGATGGCGCGCGGACTCTCCTGAACTCATCAGCGTCACGATCATGTCCGGGCGGCGCGATATTTATTCCGCGATCGTCGATGGACCGCCGCGTCGCGTCGGTCGGACGCGCCAACTTCCTTTCACCCTATCCTGCGGGGTGGCGAATGGACGCGGTACTAATTACAGAAATAATTAATGCCGTGACTACCCCAGCAGCAGCAGCAGCAGCAGTGTGCGCGCGCGCGCGCGCGTCCGGACCAGTCTGGCGAAAGATGAAAGTGCGATACAAAAGCCAGGAGGAGGAAAGAGAGACCCGGGCCTGGGGTCTAAATTAGCGCGTCTCTAAGGTACGTACACACGATGTGTCTCGGCCTTTGGTATAATGGATCGGGAATGGATTAACGGCGGTGAGCGCGGAAACACACAGGGAAGAGAAACCCGCGAATGCTATGGTCGCCGCGCAGATCCCCCGAAACGAGTCCCACGGCAGCGTGTGTTCTAATGGACAAGCCGCCGCTGTCCACATTAACCTGAAACAATTGTATTGTTTTTCTCACAATAAAGGCGAGCGCGCGCGCGTGTGTCCAACCGCGGGGGTGGACTGATTCGTTTCGCGCGGCGGAATATCGAAGGGTTCCCTGACCGCACGACGACGTGAAACCAACCCTCCAGTCGTATTCGTTGTGTTACGCACAATACCCATCGTAAAGAATTTCGCGACGCGACGGCACACAGGTCGAATTAATTGCCATTGTAACTCGCCTTACGAGACGCAAGCAGATTTATTGTAAATCTGAGAGATACAGCCGGAAAAGTGAAATTTTATGTGCACAAAAAACTTGGTTTATACAGGCGGAACGTAAAGAAATTTTGTATAGAGAAGGAAAATGAATTGTCGAAATACGTCCCGTGTGTGTATTCCTCCGGACTGTGTGTAGAGAAATTGTGTTTACAGAATTTATAAACAATTATAATAATTCACGAAGAGAGATATAACGAATTTCATTCGTTCATCAGTTACATTGTGTGTGAGATATCGCATATTTTATAAATTTCAACGAGAAATATTATGTATCGCAGATAGAAGAGAATGGAACCTGCGCAATCGCTTTTATCAGTATTAATTATAAATAATTCAACGTGTATATGACGTAATTTACTGACGCGAATATATTTTATTTCGTTGGACGAGCGCGCGTATATGTTGCAAATCGCACGATTCTCTATCCAATTCGGCAAATGGGGCTCGATCATCCATAAAAGCGATACAAAACAAACGACTATTGTCCGGTAAAATTCGTTAGTGACTATTAGTTTTAATTAAAATTTCGGGCGCGCGCGGAGGAGGATTCATCATCGCGCGCCGTCGTCACCATATCGCCGCCGCGCCGTTGCGCATCGTTAACACGGGCGGTCCGTCTATTTCGTCGTGTAAATTATGCCCATGCCGCGGTGCCGACTGTCGGTATGCGGCAATGATAAAGTTTGTTTTTTAATTAAAAATCTGCCACCCGCCCGACGGCATTGGCGGTGAAAGGATCGTCACCTCGCGTGACAGCCGCTCTCAAATACGCACCGACGCGACGTGTACCTGTTCGTTATGCGAAACGCATTTCGATTTTGTCGCGGAACGTTGACGCCCCTGTATAAATATCAGAGCGTCGAGTAGTTATGTCCGCTATGTTTAATCGGTCGAAAGAGAGCGTCACGACATAACGCCGCGTTGTCCTCCATTCATCATTACGTGTCAGACACTCTCTGCCAGACAGTCTCGCGGCGAGGAGACCTTTGATAGCGTCGCGTTATATCCGCGCGAAGATAAGATATTTTATAACAAGTTTCTCGGTTGAAAATGTGACACTTATGAAGCAATTTCAACATTTATTTTATTTAAATTCGCGATTATCGCGAATTATCGCGTTTAATTGCGCAAGTAATCGACTTCAAGTGGTCGATTATTATTCAATACCGATAGAAACCATGTAATTTTGTAATTGTTAAATATTTCTTCCGCTTCCGCACCGCGCTATCATCAAACCGCTGAATTAGCTAAAACGGAGAAATGTTTTCGGCGAATGAATACCAACGTGTATAAATTGGATATGGTCTATATATTGCAACATGGAGAGAAAACGCAGCGAGAGAAACGAAATTTCGAAAGCTTCGCGCTACGCGAATTAAAGTAATCGGACGAAGTAATTTTCCGCGGCGTCTATTTGTAGTTCTCGAGCGAGCGCAACGTATCTTTGTCTCACGAACACGGGGAAAACTCTCATTGACACACACGTCGGAGAAATCGTGTTTACCGCGTCGGAGACTCGGGATTGCCGCGCCGTGCCGGAGAACGTCAACTGAAATTCAGCCGCACGATGCAACGCATCTCGACGGCTCGATCTTGGTGGCACGAAAAGCGGCAGGTCCGACGATGGCCGCCGCGCGCTCGACTCGCCCCGCGCGCGCGCGATTTATGAGGTGTCGAAATTGCACGTTGTTTCTCGCGAAATTTATGGCATCGGACGTCGTGCAAGTATCCGGTATCCTTGGTATCGGCTTGCCTTCTAGGCACACAGGACGAGAGCCACCTCTTATTATCGTGGCGGGCCAATTTATCGTGCACCTGTCAGCGATCGCGATCTCTTTGATGCCCCTTCCACCCTGGGCAAGGACCCGTTCCCCCTCTTATCAAGGGCCGCGGACGTTAACTTCAAAGGTAACTTTGAAGAATGGTTCCCCGGATTCCCCGGGATGATTGTCGTAAGAAAGGGGTGGAATGTTATTAAAGGGTGATTCGAGGAATTTGGCGTATCTCCTCGTCGAGTCGTCCCAAAGTTATAATGAAAGAAAGCTGCGTCTAATTAACGTTAAGACAAACAACGACGAGAGTAGCCGTCGTCGTTGCGGGGACTAACTTGATTGCGCGTGCAAGCTCTCTTTGTATATTCTCTCAATATTGTTATTCTCGCTAATTTATTTATGCTAAACTTTTCTCTCATCCCTGGGCCGGTATGTCGCGACTGTTTTCAAACTCACGCTCTCGTATCACAGTCATACCAACTTTTAATGGCTCGTAAAAGCATTTTGCCTGTCCTTTAACTGTTATTATCGTACAATTTTATTCACGCTCACAGTTTTATATTTACGTTACATATAAACATATAAAATTTCTTTATATTAAATTGTTTTTTTTTTTTTTTTTTTTTAAGCATGTGGAAAAAGAATAGCATTCAGAAAAAAAGTGCGTGGTTGTTACATTTCTGCGGCTACTATGGAACATTTTCCAGTTCAATAAAAATATTGGCGGTTGCTTTTAGCCGCGTATGTGGAACATGAATAGATGCACGCTATTTTGATAACGTTAACCCACTTTTTTTGTAAAGATCAAAATATTCTCTCCCTCTCCTCTCTCTTTCTCTCTCTCTATAAATATAGTTCCGATCAATCTCTTTTTGAGATATATTAATCTTTTAAATATACGCATTTATTTTGTGCACAAAAAAGAATAGGGAACGGACGCGGACTGGTAACGACAACATAACTCAATTTCGTGGTTTCCCTCGCGTATAAAGACCGACTCTTTTTCCCGGCCGCGATCGCGACCGTGGAATTTCCGAACGATCGGTCGAGACTTACTGCTCCCGTCGGCTTTTGAATCGCGCAAGCACTATTCAGAGGAACGTTTCACGTCCGGCTCGTCGATTGTGTTCAGACGCTCGCACGATCTCCGGATGTGCCGTAATTGCGTCCATAAAGACCGGAGTTGCCGTTCTGTCTCTCCGCTGCGTGCGGGACGTAATAAAGGAAAAGATCACAGATGCAATAAAGTGGCGGGCCACCTTATAAGCGACGAGAAGGACCCGCGCGCTAGATAACATAGGCAGAGGGAACGAGAAAGAGAGAGACGAAAAGAAAAAAAGATAAAGAGAGACTTAAAGAGGCCAAGGTAGCGGGCAGAGCAAAGCAAAAAAATAAAAAAAATAAAAAAAAAAGAGAAGAAACGAAGAAAGGTAAAAGCAGTAGAAACAATATCGAGTGCACTCCTCCTTCTCCTCTTTCTTCCGTCGTACCTCTTTCATTTCCAGCGACGGCACGTAGAGCGCAATTGCTCGAAGAGCAAATGCGTCTCTCTCTCTCCTATCCCCGTGATCCCTCTTTGTCTCTCCCTCTTGCGTTTTACTCTGCCGGCTACCGTCTCCTCCTCGTCTGTCTATCTCGGTTTGCCGCGCGAGCTACCCGTGTTTCGCAGCGTAACATCGCGACAATATATATTCCAGGTACTTATGGCGACGGCACATGCTCGTTCTCACCCTTATTGCGAGAAGCATTCTAGCTTTCTCTCCGTCTCTCTCTCTCTCTCTCTCTTTCTTGCTCTTTCCCCGAACCATCACCTCATGCATCCAAGACACCCCTCATTCACGAGGCGTGCTCTGTCCGTACAACCGATATTGCCATCGAAGAGAGGACCTTCCTTCGTCTGTCCCGTGAAGATATTACGAGTATAAAATATTCACGAGAGCCGTGCGCACGTGGATGCCACGGACACGCCACGGTCGCGTCTAAGCGCGATAACGACGACCGGTAACTACAACGGGAAGAAGTATCGAGATGTAGAATATGTAAAATAACGGTTCGAGAACTATACTTGGCTATATTAGATCCTGTCATATTGTAACATTTATCCAATGTATAAGAAAGTGGACAAGAGTTTCTTGAATAATTTGATGTGTGTAGATTAAAAAATTTGAAAAAAGGATCCGACACACCTGAGAAAAAACGGTCGAATAACTTGAAAAAAAGTATATGTGTAAGTATTACATGTGTATAAATATAAAATATGATGACAGCTAATATATACATCTTATAAACGCCTACGAGAGATGTCAAAAATAACGCATGAAAATCAAAATCTGACCGCCCAGGTCGCGCGGCCGAGGTCAGTGACCCCCTCCCACCAAGGCCGCGCGGCCGAGGTCAGTGA
>NW_018020598.1:887107-946556 GCF_002006095.1 Pseudomyrmex gracilis
TTACTGTAGTATGTGTATATAATACATATAATACAATATAAAGTATAATATTTTAAATATATAATAAATTTTATGTATAATATGTATTATTTAATGTATATATAATATAAATTACAGTCACGTTGTTTTCACGTGTTGTTTTTCTATTCTTTCCTGTTACGTGACTTTAGTTACGTTTTTAATTTTCTCTACATATACGACGAACTGTCTCAAAATCGCTTTTTATTATTTACTCTCTCGATCTTACCGATTTGATTCGACTCGATCAATCAACCAACCAATCGGCAACGCGAAAAAGAGGCAACAATAGGTGCGATATATTCGACTCCAAAACGCGCACTTCTCGGTCCAAATGCCTTTTTTAATATAGGATTAGAAATTGATAGTCTGAATTTATTTGCGCTTTACGCAAAGCGCGGAATATATATCGCGCCAATAGAATTGTCTTACGAGCACAAAGAGCGATCCTTTCGACCGGGTGTCGAGATTATAGCTTCCGATGCACGCTCCAACGGTACGTCGTTGTCGCCCGAAGTTCCGTTGCCAGGCACGTGCAAAGATTTGCAGAGTAATTCGGATGTGTTTGGCTGTGACGTGAGACCAAATGCAATTTGCATTCGGTATTCATGGAAGAAGACTCCAAACAGACGCTATTTGATGCATAATACAAGTGTAGCCAATTTTGCGCAAATAAACCAGTCCAATATCTTAACGAAGCGACGATTTTTAGAATTTTCCGCTAACAATCGTGTTTTAAACAATTAAATCACATTTATTTAACGCGATCAAAATTTTCCAACACTTTCAACAAAGTATTATTTTTATCGTACATTCGGAAAAAGAAAAGAAAGAGAGAAAAGCGAGATAATCAACTTGAAACGTCATATCGAAAATATCAAATCAGCAAAAACATAAAGTATAATTATCTGGCGTGCCGCATTGTGAATTCGATAGTTTAATCGCGTATAACGTGCGTTTTGCAATAAACACATATTAATATTCATTCAATCGAATTCGATACTTATTTCGTAACGACACGTCGACGACAAAGTTATACCGCAACGCGAGATACCAATTAACGATATTGATACATCGATAATAGCTGATGTAATATTATAATATAAATAAATGCAAGCTGATTGTGAATATCTAGCATTGTTCGCTTCAAAGAGATCGCGGAATGTTGCAAAGGATTTCTAATTTTAATAGATTTGCAATATCTATTATAAATAACATGAACTAGTAGCGCACCGTTTATCACCCGACTGAATCCCGTTGACATTCGGAAAATATCGCGTTACGATTATAACGTATCTATATGCGACACAGAAACAAAGTATAAAGTTTGTATCCCTATAAATGTAATATCGCGCTGTGATTTCGGATTTTGAAATTCAAGTACACATCTATCGCTGTATAATTAGGAAAAATAATTTGCGAGAAGATGCGACAGTTTTATGAGAGGGGAAGAAAATAAAATTAAAACGGTTTTTCGCCGCTCGAGGAAGATTCAAAGCGGGGGTTATTAAATGAGCACTTTTAATTAAGACGAGCTCCACGGGAAGAAAAGAATCATGACTTTTATTGAAAATCTTTTATTCCTTTATGTTAATGAAAAGTCATAAGTAAACAGTATTATTTATATTTACGGAACTGTTCTTTAGCCGAAAATGAGTTCTTTTCGATTTTAGATAACGTTAACTTTGCACAAGTATAGAATATGTAAAATATAGTGTACATAATTTAGATATATAACATATCTACATTTTTGTCAGAGCACGTTGGCAGCATGTATATATAGATGAATTTAATTACACATTTCTCCTTAGCTTTCCATTTCATCGCCTTCGTTTTTGATCCTCGCTCGAGGTAGCAGCCGCGTTCGATTCCGCTGACGGTGTAGCCGACCATAGGAATGCTAAAGGTCGACGTTCTCACGACCTTTGAACTATTTCGTGTGCATTTTGCGCCGAACTTCCACGCGTCTAGAATATCAAGAACGCTTAATCATCTATTAAAGCCGCGGCGATCAATATCGGAGAAAGGTATCTGTCTCGTAAAACCAGACACTTCGAGATCTGCAAATATCCGGCATCGCTAATTGTTAATTAAATTTAATTATTACGTTATCTGAAGTTTTTTTACTTATATATAAATATACACACACAGAGAGAGAGAGAGAAAATGTGTAAATGAAATTGAAAGAAATAAAATACAAAAGTTTTAATTGCACAGATTGATAGACGTCGCTAAAAATTTGAGAGAAATTCGTTTTATTCGGTTAATTGTCTTTTTCGACGCGAGAAAATATTGCTTTTAATTTGTAGAACACATTTGAAACGCATTCTTCTACAGTGAGACACGCAACAACATATGTTTGATATTCTTCAGCGCTGTGGTGATCTAATTTTTTTTTTTTTTGCTCGCAGTATCGAAGTTAATTGGCCACGAAGTGCCATGCTTAACAGTGAAATATGAGATTCGTTAGATCGAGAAGAGGGCCAGAAGTGAACCGGTTCTTTCGGAATTTAGCTGGCAGCAGCATTCGCTAACCAGAACACAAAGTTTAGTCAATATACACTCTGTAGTTATTTTCCACGTCAAGACTGTTGAGATTTATCGAAGTAAAAAAGTATTTTGTTCAAATCGATCATCACAAGTACTTTTATATCTATTAATAGTTGTTTTGAATCGAGTAACTAATTGCACACAATTTTATTTCGCGTTCTAAAAGAAACTGAACTTTACACGCTGACAGTCACGTGCTACATCGTGCTCGAATAATGCAAGTTTGGCATCGAACATGCGAACGTGCCAGAGACTTTAGTTATAGACTAGACAGTCTTGTTCGTGATTAGTGGATAACGCCAGCGAACTACTGCTTATCTGCCCGCGTTTCACGTTGCAGTAACGGCTACTTAAAATTTCATAAATGTTCGCTTAGCCCCTTGTATTCCGTAAAATGTCAGATTTCATTCGAGACGAAGGAGTTCTAAGCGCCTTCGCGCTGAACTCCCCCGTAGACAGTCAATTTCTTCGAAGCTTGTATTGCGCGCGGCAGTTTGTAGCTGGCAGGCGATAAAAAGTTACGGCGGAATCGAATTATCGTCAGATTCTAAGGAATTTTTGAAATGAAAAGCTATCGACAAATCGTTTCACGGCATTGCGTCGAGAATTGTGCTTCGCGCAACTCGATTGCACGCTACTACTTTAAACAACGTTGCTGAAGAGAAATGATAATTAAATACAACAACAAATTATAATTATTATAATTACACATATTTTATTAATTTTAAGATAGAGAGAGAAAGTAAGCTTCATGATTAAAAGAATATCAACCGACATGTATGTAGACACACACGTACGCAAGTGATACATGTTTGTTAAATAATTTCACATGTTTACAGGATGTTTCTGATTATTCTCTGTAATAAACCAGACATCTCGAAGTTCGATAACGCGTAACGACAATATTTGATCTTTAAAGAGTGGTACGGACGCGCTTGTCGCGTTCGAGGGGTGTCTGCGGATTTAATGAAAATTGTCGACAAACGAATGAAATTTTCATTGCGCTTCTGTGAAACGACCTATGCAAAATTTGTCCGGCGGATGTACGAGCGGAAATAGAACGACGACCGCCGGCAGACAGATGAAAAACAGTTGAAGCGAACCGAGCAACGTCCCGCGGTCAGACAAAAAATCGTTTATTTTAAGTACGGAACACAAACGACGAGCAAAAGTATCTCCGTTCGTGAAACGGCGCTGCGACTGCAAATTTATAAAGAAATCGCGAATCGTTCCGAGGATTCGCGCGCCTCAAGCGCCATTAAATCTGTGAGAGTCGGTGAAACAACAGAGCGACGTAGCCTTAAACGCGAATTCATTCCTAAGCTCTCTCTTTCTCTCTCTGTTTTCAGATTTAATTTGACTCTATTTCGCAGCCGACTCTGGTTAAGCGATTAAGATTCGCCGCGAATCTGAATCGCTGGTTATAACCAGGCGTCGAAGCGCGGAAGAGAGAAGTAAATTCTAATTATTATTTAAATTTGGTTTCTCTATGAGTCGCGCGAAAGTTCGTCCATGAGCGCGTTAACCGTGAAAACCGGGCGAGGGTTTATACTGCGAGAAAGGGCTGCTGCCGCGAAGTGGATGCATAGATCGCCGATACGGTCGTAGACACGGGGCGTCGTTTACATCGACTTTCCTTCCGTTTCGTTTTCAACTTCCCGGGCATGCGGCCAACCGAGATATCCTTATACGGAACTTGAACGGGGAAGGGAGCGAACACACCCTTTCGGAAAACTCAACTCCACTCTCCCTTTGCCGATGTCGAGGGGTTCTATAGCCCGGCGTCTCCTGACTCTCTGACCTGTGTTTCACAGCCCGATGCTCGCTCGTGTATAACCAACGGCGCTTTCCCCGCGGGACATCTGTTCGGTGGCACTCATCTCGCGGTTTTTGACCTGTCGAATGCCAAATGACACCGCACGCAGCCCGATTAATAGTCCCGGTAATTGTATCGAGCATCGAGGCAAAAAGAAAATCGATGTGCGACGCCGTGACACTGCCGTCGCGAGCACAATGGAGACCCGTTTGCTGAATACAGCGGGGTCTCTCTGCCTCCATTCTTAGTCGCGTTCTCTGTCATTGACTGAACGATATATAGCAGCGGCAACGCCAATACAGCGTCGAGAGCGATAAATGGAATGCAAGTTGGAGAGAAGTTGATCGACGTCCCGCGCACAATGAATAAATATGAAAAATTATTCATAATATGAATAAGTATCGGTAATCGAAGGATGTGACGGAAGATTGAAGAGCGCACATTGATCTGTACGTTCAATCTTAATTCCGCGATTATTATACATTCAGATGCGAATACGATTATTTTATCTTTTTTCTTTTCCAGTTTCTAATTAGAGAGAAAAGTAAAATATACTTAAAAAATATTTTAAAAAAATATAATTAAAATATATTTAAAAAATATTACTGTGTATTTTTGTTTTATTTTTTTGAAAACACAAGCAATCTTTTTTAAACACATTACGTTTTGCCGGGAATTATAAAACAAACACCAATGTGAAAACGCGCGTGTACACAAAAGTAAAATGAATAAATCTCAGCTGGGGTGGTCTCGCTATTTAAGCGAGGCCCAGAACATTGTCGTATGTGAATATTTACACGAACGTTCGACGGGAAGACCTTTCCGCAAATTATATTTGTAGTTAATCTGCTCGCGTCGCGTTAATTTAACATCTGCGAAAATTCGGAGAAAACCTGGTTAGTGCTTCCGCGCGCGCACGAACTCGCGCACGCGGCTCATAAAGACTAATACCAGACGTTGAGGAAAATGCACTTTACGGCACAAGTCGCGGGCGTAGAAAAGTGCAGTGGAAACGTCTGTGTCGCTAAATTACGGTCGTTGTGTGTGCATTAAGGCCGACTGCAATTTGTCTTCTTTCCGTGAGAAATTAAAGTAAGAGTCACAAGGCGAGAATGTACAGAGAAACGCCTCCGTCGTCGTAATCCTCTTTGTGAATTTTTATCCAGGTCACAACTTCGCGAGTTTCGTTATGCCATTTCACTATGTCAGCAGCAGGGTGGCGAGGCGCGGCGCGACGTTACATCGTCGTACAACGTGCGACGAAGAAGCGATTTGAGGAAAAGTGCTCGCGGTAGAGCAAGAACTGATAAAGCTAATGCAACCGAGCTATATGTGACGGATAAAAAAAATACGTAAACGGGTAATAGATAATAATTATTATACGGTAACGAAGAAAGCGGAAGCTCGCGTGCGTTCGAGGAAAACGGATAAGGGCGCGCCATTCTCTCTTTCTCTCTCTCTCTCTCTCTCTCTCGCTTCTCCGCGACACATGCAACTGTATACTCGGCAATGAGTCGTGATAATATTTATTTCCGTTCGTGAAAGTGCACTAATGATGCACTTATTCGCTCGAAATACAAATGGACCTGTATTTAATCTTCGTTGCTTCGATACGTATCATTATTATGCAAACACAAACGATATCCATCCTATTTTTAATCTGATAACGAGAGAACAATGCGATTTCTCGTTATGAGCGCCGCTCTCTGTAGAAATATACTTTTGTACATAGTCGATTACAAACGGGGTCTATGGCGGCAGTTAAGTTACGATCCAACTTGTCCGGTACCGGTCGTCGTATCGGGCGGAATGACACGATGATCGATGCGAGAATCTCGGTATTATGCAAATCGAGACAATATCGTTTGGTTATTTTATGCGCTCGGATCTTGAACTTTTGTTACCTTCTCTCTCGTCTGTCAAACGCGACTCTTATTGTTCAGTAAATTTTCTGATAATAGCTAATTATACATATTTGTTTGACGTGTCCCATTTCCTTACGATAAATCTTTTAGAAGAAAAAGAAACTTTGGATCGCAGGCTCGACGCGGCAGTGTTTTTTTTTCTTTTCAACTTTTCCGGTTTACTGCGCGCGAGTTGTATGTAGTATGTTGGGGGGCGATATATCGGCTTATAAACCGCTCGCATAATTCATAGATCAGATGTAGATCGGTATATTTATAATGCATGAGCGTGACAGCTAATCAGCTACGTAAAGGACGTCATAAAACGTCGAGATAATAATGGAAAATGCATGCGCCTTAGTACGGTATATACCGAGAGCCGCGACGAGAACGGCGGCGCTCAGAGCGCGGCCCCGAGTACGCGGCGCGCGTTGCGCGCGCGCCCGGAGAACTTTATGAATTTCTAGAAGAAGCGCTTAACGACTCTCTATTCTGAAACGTTATCTTCATGGCGCGAGACGTTAATGAAAATGAATCTAATGTCGAGTTAATGATACCTTAGGTAATTAGAGGCATCGTTTTTCAAAACGGAATGCGCTTATGGCATCATCGATCATCGTTTAAAAAGTATTATGCAGTACATTTACTTTAGAAAATTAAATCATAAATTATTTAATATTACGAAATAAAATCTCTCTTTTTCCCAGCGTTCCCACGGGGGAATTGCGGAAAACACGATCCTAAATATTTGAACGCTTCCGCGTTTGCAGTTTGTATTAAATATCTTGCGCGCAGCGAACACTACACATATAGTTTCTCAATCTATGTGTAATCTATCTAATCGAGCTCCGCTATATATTTACGGAAACGTGCTATTATACGGTTAACCTTTTGTTAACATAATCCATTTTCGAAATAGCGCGTACACTATAAACGCATTTTAAATGATTGTTGTTAATTTGATGAGTATATCGGACTAACTGTTGGTAATTATAGGCGGAGAAATTATTTATCGCGTAATGAGAAACTTGCGGCCGGGGCGGGGACGGGGGTGGCGGCGAGGGCGGTTACATAGAAACTTGGCGTTTGATGGAGCAACTATCGCGAGCAAAATTCGCGGCTGTGTGAGCAAGAACATTATCCTATTATAGGTAAACGTTATTACGCGCGATGTAATTACGTAAGTAAGTAAGTAATTAAATCATGATTAGCCATTCGCCGCCTCTCTAATTTAACGAAGTTTCGCCGCATGACGGTCCATCGGAAACACCTTTAGCGACTTCGTGCGACTTGGTTTGTAATGCACAAGTGTAAGACGATCAATTTCTTCCGCGGACACAAAAGAGCGTAATTTGTAACAGTAATATTTCTTGCACAATAACGCGGATCTTTTGAAAACTACCCTCCCGTTGTGCCAAACAGGTCTGTCGAATCGTGCGAACGATAGATGCATTGCGAGCACCGGAGCGCCGGATGCAATAACAACGGTTCAGCTACTACTGTTCGCGTTTGAGGCCGATCGAGAACGCGAGATATTTTGAACGGCGTTCCATTTCGCGAAAATGAAGAACGACCCGACATAACTCACGAGGAAAGGGAAAAGAAAATCGTGGTTTACAATTCAAATGGAGCAAAATCGTCGCACGAAGTATGCGCCGGTGAAATACATCGTCGCGTAATGGAAATACTTTGTGCCGGTTCGTGTCGCGGTAATGTTCGTGGTATGCGCTGGAACGGGGAAAGGGGGGGCCGGAAAACTTGTTTTCCTTTCTTTTCTTTTTCTCTCTTTCTCTCTCTCTCTCTTTCACCGCATCGGCGCTCCCGGTCGTCGTCGACGCCACCGCAAACCAGCGGATAACGGTGGTTATGGGTTACGGATACCTTCAACTCTGAATATTCCGATTGTCGCAGCTTCTCCGGTACTCGGCCGCGGATTATTACTGCCGATAAGGACAAAAAGAGAAATGCGCCCGACAGTGGGAATGTAACTTCCGCTTTCCGCTTACCCGAAATGCCGCGCGGCGCAGGTTACCGCGTTGCCCGCATACCGTATCTTTCGGAAGTGTCTGCCGAAAGTTTTTACTCTCCGATTATGTTCCCGGATAATGAATAACCTCTCCTTTGTGCGATTTTTTTAATCGCGCCCCGATAACAAAAACGCGTAGGATAACGAAATTTTTGTTGCGTTACGAAAAAATTTTGAAATACTTTTGCGATTACTTACGACATCTTTGCGTATATAAACGCTGTGCGATATCTTTTGCAAACAATAAAATATTTTCTCATTAGCATTAACGATGTGTTGTCTCGCGCAATTTGTTGCGCGTAAACGCTTCGCCTTTAAAGTAATCCTCATCGCGCGCATGATGTATCACAAATCTCCTCTTTGATGGGCATTATACGGTCGGTTTCATAAGCATCACGTCATTAAAAATGTAATAACAATAATTTTGCAATTACCATAAAATCACGCTACATCCGCTCGAACAATCTCCCCGACGACGGTTGGATTTCTATAATGGTTACGGGCAATTAGGAGGCGCAACGAGCGGAATACCTAAACGTCAGAAGGAGACGCTCACAGGGACAGAGGCACCTTCTACGTGTGTCTACTCCGAAATGGCGCTTCCATTTTCTTTTCCTCTCGCATAGGGCACACGTCTTCGTTGTTTGCACGTTTATTTTGCGCTACTTTCAGCATGCGCAACGGCCGAAATACTTGCTAGAGCAAATTTGCTAAGCTGCACATACACAAGGGCCCATGCGCCCGCCGTGATTGTCAAAGATGGCAGGCAACGTACCCAAGAGAAAGAGAGAGAGAGAGAAACAGAGAGTAAGAGGTTCCACGGTGGGCCACGAAAAGAGGGCTGACTTGTTTGGATGCAGCGTACTTGCACTTTTTGTTTTTTTCTCTCCACGATTCACGAGCGTGCAGACCTCTTCCAGACAGTTTTTACGAGCGTTGCATGCAACGTACCCTGCAGATACGACGTAAACGCTGAACGGCGGATCGCCTGAATTCAAAAGAATAGCCGGTGCGTGTCCGCCGTCGTTTTGTACCGTGAAAACGAATTTCAGTAGGTATTTTTACGACAGCGGGGGCTCTTAAGTAAAGATGGCTACATGCGCGCGATATTATGCCCTTTAACTGCCTGTGAAATTTCTTTTCAGAACCTTTCTTCTCGGGCCCGCTATATGAAGCGCCATTACTTCATGCTGCGTTCGTCGTATTTGACGCAGTAGCTTTTTCGATATCGTCGCGGTAACGACGTGCGATCGCGGTAAAACTGCGCTTTTGTTTAACGACGATGGCTAATAAAAAACAAAAAAAAATTCTTCCATTTTAAGAACACAAATATCTTCGCAATCGCCCCATATCGATCAGAACCGTGTGTATATGTGTGTGTGTGTGTGTATGCCAGCGAATACCGTACACATGAATTACTCGATAAATTTATCATAAAGCGCGCGCGCACGAGGAACTTTTTTTTTTGTTTCACGCGCAGAGTACTCTGCGCGACCATGCGCAGTTCGAAGTTCAATTGCATCAGATTTGTTTCACAAAGTCCTTTTGATGCCCACCGATGTACACGCGCTTGCGACACTGATAGCCCGCATCCTCTCAACCGTATAACATGTCAAAGGAAAGGGATCGCGTTGTATTCACGTAGCGCACGAATTTGAAATCCACGGGTAGAAAGCAGAAGTCAGCAACTCGTATTACACGGAAGACATGAAAAGTCGAGTTGCGTAAAAATAGTTTAGATTTATATATGACCGCGCGCGGCTTCCGATCGACGAGCGTGCCGGTTTGCAGAAACATATGTGATTTCTGGTCGTGCCAAAAATCCGGTTTCATCCGGTAAAATTTCGAAGCCCAGGTCTTTTTATGAATGTTATGTCTGCAATCGCAATAACACACAAACGCAAGCGAAGTACGCGATATTATTCATGTTACAGAACGCGCGTTTGTTTTGTTCGCGCGCGACTGCACACGCACGGCTGCACAGTTGACTTAATTACTGGACGCGAGAACTTCGTGTTGCTTTTTATACGTGATGCTTTAATGCTCCGCCGAGGCGTCCCAGTGTGGTAATTAACCATTCGAGTTACAGGATGACTCTCTTTATGCGGAGAAATGAAATATTAACACTCGACTGGTTAAGGTTGAAAATACTTGAATAAAGACACACGTATCCACATGGCGTTTCTATAAATCGGAAGCTGGCTCCGCAAGCACCGCTACTCGCGCGGAAACGCGAGATTCTGCAATAAATTTCAGTAAACGCAATAAATCTTAGGACTTAAGGTATATATTTTTTCATTTTATTTGTTATACAATATAAAAAAAAAAAACCTCTTAATATATTGCGTACGAGTGACAGAACGAAGAATTATTGCACTTCTCGTACGTCTCTCGCATTTTCGAAACAGTAAAAATGTTTCTTTTTACTTTGAGAATTAAAAAAAATTTTTTTATCTCGGAAGAGAGAGAGAAAGAGAGTCAAATGTTGCAATCAGCATTTTATCGGATTCTATCGAATTTTAAGCCTCCATCGGAATTTAACATATTTTCAATCAGAAAAATATAGCTTTGAGGATGCGGCACTGAGTTTGTGGCGCTGTCGAGCTTACCGTGTGTACGTTGCGCGCCACGGTGGCAAAATATGCGAGATTTTTATGTATTCGGCGCCGCGACGCCCCGTCGCGCAGCGATTCCCGCGGCGACTCGCAAACACATTTTTCGCGCGCGCTCACGCTCGAGCTCGACCGGCTCGAAATCAACGATGAACCCCGCGTTTAGCCATGTAATTATCTCGTGCGTGGTCGCAGGAAAAAAAAAAACGTCGCGCGATTTTTATCTGCGAAAGTGGTGCGTGGATAAAGCGAGCGTGTGGAGGAAGCGGGGAAGGTGCGCGAGCGAGAACACCGGAAGAATCGCACGGCACGCGGGGCGCGACGAGAAGAGTAGCACTTATGGGAAATCATAACCTGGCGGTTAGAGAGTGCGCTGCCCGCGTGCTACACACAACAGTTCGTTCGGACTTTGTATAAGGGAAAAAGGTTCCCCGACTCCCGGCGCGGCGCCATGGAATCCGTGGAAGAAAAAAATGACAGGGTTGCGCGGCCGATGCGTAAATGCGACGGAGTCACGCGAGCACGCGCACCTACGCAATTCGCCGAACGCCTTCATGTCCGTTAAGCTTTCTCTCTGTGGTGAGTACGGTGGGTGGAAACGTAGTTACGCTCGTCGCAATCGCAAAAACGAGAGAGAGCCGTTCCTGCCATTGCGACGACGACAACGACGACGACGACGAGACCCCTTCGAAAGCTTCGATCGCTCGCAAAACGACCCTTTGAACTTTCGTCGACGGTCTGCCGCGCTTCGGTATTACGTGCTAAGGGTGAGCTTGTCGTTAAGGGCACGTCTGTAAGGGATAACGTGCGGTTGCAGTAAGTATCTCAAATATCTTTTCGGTAATACAAAAGGAGAACGAAATGTAAGAGAATAAATAATAAAGAGAATGAATAATAACAAAGTAACATTTAAAAAAATATTTCATTTAAAATTTATCGTGTCATTATAAGGTCATAAAGCGCATTAGTTAAAAAATTCACAATCAAAGGACGATTTCAATTTGTAATCGACAAACAAAATTTGGAAAATTATGGCGCGCGCACGAGAGAGAAATAGATTTCATAAAATCAATGTTTCGAAATCGCGATCTAAAAGATGTCCGGAAAGTTAATTCATAAAATATGTGCGCGCGCATAGTAAATAACAATTAATTTTACACCGTCCTTTTTACGTACGATGCAATATAAATCGGATTGTTTGCGGAACGAACATCGTGGTGCGCGTGTGCCGAATGCGTGTAAACATACACCTATACAAATACGCGCGCGATGCGATTGTTTATTTGAATTCGTGAGGATGGAGAATGTACCGGTTGCGCAATGAATATTTTATATTTATTCATTACGTAAATAGTCGCGTTTCAGCGGCGCCGTGTATCGGTTTGTATACCGCATTGTAGTCGTGAGGTTGAATCAGCGGCATTAATATGTCAAAGCGCAAAATGTACGCGGTCTAAGTGGAGCATTAAACATGAGCGGTTTTGCTGGGCAAATGTTCGCGAATGAAAGAATTTTGCATTGATATCCATCACGCGCTTAATAACCATATAAATTGCTCGTACGTGGTATTTATTCTCGTTATTCAAATAATATTTTTATGTGATTTTTTTTTCGAGAATACATTATTTATATTAAAAACGTTCCATTTGTATTCTCTCTCTCTTTTTCCGTCTCACGTTTGTAAAAAAAAAACACATTTTAATCTTTTACTGATGATTAAGAACCTTTTTTTCTAACGTATTTATTATTCCAGAAAAGACTCAAGGAACCGAGGAATATTTGAATGTAAGATTAATCCAACATCCTATATATGTATATATATGTATGTACATCTCTTGTACGTACTTGATCAAATATCGATTATTGAAGGCACTCAATATTAGATACGCGGATACGTCAATTCAATGAGCCGTACCAGTTCTCAATGCGCGACGTATCGAATTCCGTTCGTCGAAAAATTCACTTCCGTATCGTCGAAATCGAATATCTCGTTATCGTCGTTTCATTGACGAAACGTTTGGCATCATCGTTCGCGAGCTCCAAATGGATCAGACGGCGCAAGAGGGTGGGAGGAAATGCGTAGAGGATTTTGCAAGTGAAGCAGGATGAAGACGAGTGGACAAAGGGATCTTTTAGGCAAATGAAGGACGAGGGAACGATACCCGAAAGGGGGAGCCGCGGCAAAAGAGAAATGAGATAGTGGCGATGGTGAAGGGAAAGGAGCGAAGAGAGGAGCTCGATAGCCCGCGTGCCTGCATTTTTCAGACCGTAAATAAAGCGTACATTCCCTCGCTCGTCAGTGCCTCTCGAAAGCGATCTACTCTCTCTCGTGTCCCTCGAAATTAATGCGGTTTCTCATAGATAAATAAATGCGCGATCATTCCGATGAGAATGCGTGTAAGTTTCAAAATGTTGAAATAAATCTATCAAACGAATTACAAAAAAAAGAAATAAGAAAATATTACTCATCTGTTTGAAATATTAAATAACGGAGATATTGGAGATGGATGTTTTTAGACCACATTCGCAAAAACAAGCGTTTATTCGTTAATAATCGATTTGGGCACGATAGCACCGCTGTTCTCGCATATTACACAACCATAAAGGCAAGCCTTACGTTGATCAATGCACCTACCAATAATTGCCGCGTATGCAATTATGTATATAGCATATACGCCACTAAGCTATGCGCAGTCCAAACAAATGCAATCACTAATAACGCAGGCCGGAGTTGCTCTTGTATCTGACGCGCACTGCAGCAGCTACGGCGGTAATAGCTGTTCTATCGATATCGCCGTTCCTGGTAATTGCAGTTCGAAAGCGGATGCCGAAGCTCCGCCGAGTAACGCTCACGGGGCTGAAACGCAAGTGTATCGGTGAACTGAAGAAGCATTGTTGCGGTTCACATGGAAGAGCCCGGAGACACTGCGAGCAGACAGCGCGAAGCATACAGAGGCCGAGTGCGGTGATGGATGGCCTTGTGGCCTCAGGCACCATTAACACCCCGTTGGAACGGTGAAACACGAAGCGGAAGGGCCCAGACTGAAAGCTATACCTTCGCCCGCACCGTGGAAAATCTGGCTCTTTGTTTCCTCACGGTACGTCCGATTCCGCGCAAGAAACCACGGCTGGTTCTTGTGCTAACATGAAGGGTCCGAGTACGAGCTGATCGGCTCGGGTACGACTAATCGATATCGCACGCGGGTGTAGCGGCGTCGGCGCTGCGAAACATTGGCGTGCGTGTAATCGAGAAAGTGGTCCCTCGCTTCGGTTTCGAGTGCCGCTTTCGGATCGCGAAATTTATTTTTTAATCCCGAAAGGCAAAAACAATTTTATTTCGATAAAAATGAAGCATTTTGCAATCACCGGCACTTGTAAGTGTATATCGTCGACAAAATAACGAAATAAAACACAAAGAACATAAATAGAAAAAATAATAACGCGGGTTAATTAAAATTAATGAATTGCTTCGAAAAGAATAGAGAAAACTCCAGAAAAGCGATTACCGTGGCGTGAAAAACTAGTAATTATTTAGCATAAAACTATACGTATAATACTCCCGTTGAATGAGGTAGGACGAAAACAATGAAAGTTCATCAAGTTACTAAATTAATGCGCATATAATGCGCGAGTCTACATCATGGCGTTAAATTTTCCGGAAAATTTTACTCCATCGTCGCAATATTTTTTTTATTTTTTTTTTCCCCACCTCTTCCCCACAAACGATTATAAAGTAGTTAATGCCTTTGTTCAGGAAAGTGTATGGAATTATTTACTCGCAAATAAAAATTACAGAAAAATGACGCATGCGCGTATACGCGCGTGGCGAGAGGTAACGCAATGAAATAACCTTTAGCTATGTAGCTGACAGTTGTTCCAATTTTTTTGCCGTTTCTGACGTTTTAAACAAATTGAAATAACGACAACTTGCATTATCATAATATACCTATGTTAATAAATTTATTTGTTCTGAGTTCTTGTATTTCTTGGCAGAAAACATTTATTGCGAGTTTTGTTATTTATATATCCGTATTCTCCGTACAAAGAGAAATCGTTACATTCACTGCCGTTCGCCGATCAACCAATGTTCGAGTTAAATAATTGCCTCTTGATTCGCGGCGCCATTTCATCCGGCCATAATGGCCATCGTTTTCGGGCTCGCCCGGAGCGAGCCCGAATGTCGTTTATTCTTCATCAACCATCTACGTAGGCGGAGCTTTGTGTCTTGTTCCGCCGACGACACGCAGAAACATCATGTGATCGTTTGTAATAACCCGATGAAAATAAGAGGAATTTTGAATTAGGAGAGATTTAACGTACACGTTGTTGTAACGAAACGTTCTCCGACCGGGTCTCAAAAAACTGTTGACGCCTGCAGTTTATGAAGCGGCATAAACCCCCGTTTTCCGTGGTTTATATTGTACATGTTTTCCCGAGTGTTTACCTGTGCCGCTGTGATTTCGGTCTCTACCCGGTCTACCAAACTGCTACACCGAAGCTTGACTTAACCACGCGGTCGGACGCTGGCTCGCTGGTACTGACGGCTTAATTAATTCAGAGCGGGAAACACACGTGCGCGAGATAGAGACCGAAACTTCGAGCGTAACCCAGATACAGTTTGGACCTAGCTTAGACGCGTCCGCGCGCTAACAAATTGCGTTTGCGTGAAAGGTAAGACGAGACCGGACCGTAATTCCGGTAACTCGAGCGGACACAATGCTACGCTTTTGAACCGAAATCTTATGGACTTATCGTGATCTGGTTAGAGATTAGTGGCCGTATGCTAAGTGGATATACGAGTAAACTATTGATGAGAGGAGAGAGACTGAACACAAACGCGTCGGGAGAGATTGGACCAACGTGTTCTCAATCGATTAATTAGATTTTGACGAAAAGTCAATTTATTGGTTGGTAAAACCAATTGCAACCAGACACGTAACGTGTGGATTATACGTATCGAGTGAATTTATAATACGCGATGAGATAAAGTAAAACGATTGTTACAACACCGAGCTGTTTAGCAAGTCGTGTAATATAATAATAACACGTGACGTAGACGCGCAATTACGTTTCGCATTCGGAAACGAGGACACTCCGCTGTAACGTGTGTTAATCTCTATCGTAACAGAAGTCGGTGGAAACCGGGTTGCCATGAAATCTGGGACGAGTGTTTAACAACTCATCTTGAAAACAAGAATTAAGCGTCTCTTCCCTCGGCTTTCTAACACCGTCATGATTTCGGTGTAGTGCAAGAGACGCCACGCCGAAATCTGACATAGCCACGTGTTTGGATACTGGCGCGTTTGTACTGACGGCTTAATTAAGTCGGAGTGAGAAACACGTGCCGGGACAGAGAGAAAGAGAGAGAGAAAGAGAGTTCATCCCAGAAATGGTTCCTCTCTCTGGCGCCTCTGCTTTCCCTACACCCTCTCACCTTCGCTCACAACACACTTTGTAGGAAACTCGGAGGGAAAGAGATGGAGCAGACGTAACACGCCCGAGGAAGAAACCAAATATTTATAGACTCTGTCTGTGCTCGAAAATTTATGGGCCTGCTCTATGCACCGTATATGAAAAAAAAAAAAAAAAAAAAAAAAAAAAAAAAAAAAAACGGAAGTAATGCGATTCGTGCGTTATCCGCTAAATGCTCCGCGGGGGGCATCTTGATGGTCCATATGGTGTATTTCTTTTTCGCGCGGCAAAATTCTCATTTTCGAGCGAGCTAAAAGAATAAGTGAGTTAAATTAAGCAAAGAGAGAAAAACTTTATTTTAATTTAAATAAAACGATTAAGAGATATTGTTGAATCAAACGGAATATTATTCCTAAATATGTAAATCATTATCCATCAGGATGTATTTCGACGAAATGCGGGGTTGAATAGCAATAATAGAAGGAGGTTTGCGCGGTAGCGTTTGATTTCGCGCTACTCCTAAGCGCGAAGCACTCTAATGATAAACCGTCAACGTGCGAGCGTGCAAAATCGTCGTCGGCAAGTCGTCGTCGGTTCCGCGGTCATTTTCCGGGGAATCAATTAACAGAGCCGCAGCGAATTGGCAACGCGCCTAGCAATTATCGCGTCCCGCCACTTCGTAGCTAGCGCGGCTACAACGACGACAACGAGCCGAAATTTCATGCTGCCCAGTGAGCCTGACGTTGCGGTGGTGGCTGCGTGTGCGTTGACACCGAAACAACGCTGATTTATCACAACACACAGGCCATAAAAGTTTTTGTTTACTAATCCTTAACGCAAACAAACTTGCGCAAAGATAATAATAATAATGATAGTTACACATATAAATTGAATTTTCCATAAATCAATAAAACACAATAAAAACAACGAGAAGAATAAAGGAACAAGCAAATTTTTGAAAAAGTTCAAGAGTAGTTTTTTAATTATGAGCTTGTGTCAAATTCCTCAACTCTTGCTTGAACTAATCAAGATAACAATAGATCGTAATTAGAGATTATTCGGATGCAAATCTCAGTAATTAGAGATTATTCGGATGCAAAAGCGAACGATAATTTCGTCCATAGACATGGTTGAATATCTCTCTCTCTCTCTCTCTCTCTCTCTCTCTCTCTCTCTCTCTCTCTCTCTCTCTCTCTCGTCGAATCGTCCCGTCTCGATTCTCAAGAGATGCTAAAATATACGTGCGCTCTCGCGAAGCTTCCAGCACGTCACCGAAGGGAGGCACTAATGAATTATATGAATTTAATGAGCCGATATACGGCACCGGCAGCGCGCTCGTGTAATCCGGTTTTTGTTTGCACTACCGGATACGCGCGAAAAGGGAAAATAAAGAGCGTCGTTTCGCGGTCGAAAAAATACATATCGCGTTATCAAAATAAACATTCGATTTTTCGATCAGACGGCAGAATACCGTTGACAAATCAATATCTACGATTCGCCGACACACGAAACACACCCCCGTTGGTGAAAATCGTCACATCCCGCCAATTATTAATAACGAGAGAGAACGTTACGGCATTACGGTGAAGTGATCGCTTTTAACTCTCTGTACTCTCTCGTCAGTACCTATATCATCGTCAAGGCCATTAATTCAGTCCCTTTCCTCGCCCGATTGCAATTTCGTACGGTGGCCTTGCGCGACAGAGAGTGCGCGCAGAAGGGACACGGCATGGATTTTCATCTCCGTCGATTTAATTAAGCAAATCTCGTTTAGTTTTTCGAAAGGGCACTTTCAACATCGCAACGGCTTTTTGCCGGGGAAAACCCCACATCCCGACCAAGCATGGATCAGTGAGCGATTTAACGGGCCGCTAATTAGATATATTTCGATCGTTACGAATCGATTAGCAATTAACGTGAGCTCGCTAATTGATGTCGCTAAAACGACATTGGAAATCGGTGAATGAACATTTAATGACTTGCATCAGTCGAAAGCCAAAGAGCGTGCGGGATCGAATATTGCCGCCAAAAATATCTAATATCGAGCAAAATTCTACGTTCAATCTAAACGTATAAATGTGATTATGTAGTTTATATACATATGCGAAAAATATGTTTAAAGCGAGCGATTTTGTATTTGCGCGTGAAAATAAGAGACCGAGAGTTGTGAGAACTCGAAATACACGTCGCCGGATGATATGTGCGCTTGTGCTACACAACTGTGGTACTAGCAGCTCTCGCAGCTGTACGCGATGTATACCGCGGCGCGTATATCGCAAAATAAAGCAAAGTCGTGTCTTTTAAACTCGGGAATAACCCGGGCGGGAGATTAAGCGACTCATAGGCGCCGACACGCAGTCGCCCTTCTTTGCGAAAACTCGAGTCTCAACGACATCGCTCGGAATAATAGCGACGCTCAATCATACACCCGCGACGGCCGCCGACGTTCTCGCGCGTAACGCTCATTAATCGCCACCGCCACTTTTTGTTCATACACACACACCCGCGCTTAGAGACGTTCCGCGATTTCCTCTTAAAGTCGGTTGCGCGCGCGCGCGCGCGCGTTGCTGGTGCTGGTGCGCGCATTTCGCGATGCTCGCGCTCTTCTACATATTTGCGGCAGAAACAAACGAACATGCGCCGTACCTAGCTGAATAATTAGTACGCTGAAAATGAAAGTTGTCCGGCGATATTTGCCGGCGGGCTTGATCAATCCCTCCCCGCTTCTCTCTTTCTCTTTCTCTCTCTCTCTCTCTTTTTCACTATATTCGCAGGATTGTATACCGGCCAACTCTGTTGTAGAACAGTGGCACGACCGTTGCTCCTGTTTCCCCCCCGAAACCCCCCTGTCAACCTCGCGAGGTTCACAATTTCGGCTTTATCGCAATTTCATTGGACCCTTTTCATTGGCGGAGCGTGAATAATCCGGTTAAACGACGAGCGTGCTTTCCAATCGGTCGACGCTCGCGATCCCGATATCCGATGGAACGCGCGCGCGCGACACACCAGGTCGACTCGTTATCGCGGGAATTTCATCGGCGCGTATGACGAGACGGCGATCGTTTATTCTTGTAATTACGCGATATGCGAGCGCGTTTTTTTTAGATAATGAAATGTTGCGTCGCGATATAAAAACGGGCCGTTTCGCAACTTCGGCAAAATGTGCGGATCGGCGAGGAGATCGATAACGAGGAAGGCGCGCCTCAACGATCGGCGGATGCGATATCCGACCGCGAAAACGAGACAAGACGGACGATTTAAGCAGCTTCACGGTTGCTGAGAAAAAATCAGGTTATTGCGAACGCAATAAATCGGAACTTGTTACAATCTGAAGACGTACGACCGACGCGTCGTTAAACTCCGGAAATAGCAGCGTGATGCAACGGAGAGATTACGCCCAGTTTGAGAGTTGCCGTAGAGAGAAGAGGCGATTCTCGAAGAAGAAGTTCGAGAATGAGGACTCATGTCTCTATGAATGGCGAATCGATGATTTAAACGTCGCGTGTCTGCGCCGCGACTACGACATCGATTTCGTTTTATTTCTCCCGGTTTGCTTATTGACAACTCATTCGTGCGAATAAATTATGCGATATTACGAGATAAGATCATATGAAGTCGCAGAAGTTGTCTCATTTGTCATCCGATTTCCACTAAACGAGTCACAACATTAACTCGATTTTCAATCAACCGGAATTCGAGATAAATGGTTGGCACGGCACACATCGCGAGTCTGGTTTATACACACTATATTCGAATCCACGTATGCGCGATTGTATAAAATGTTATATCGCGCGCGCGCAGACTTTGATAAATTTCTACAAACATATCTGGTTCTCAATAATAAGGTTTTTTTTTCTTCCGCAATTTTTCACACAAATAATTTTTGCAAAGCAGATTTTTTGCGCGCATTATGTTAATAGTCGCGATTATAAATTATTGCATACATCCTTTCATTTGTAACCAAATAACTTTAATTATTACTCATCATATCGCTAAATTTCCAATTTAAATACAGAGTCAATATTGGTCAAGTAATTTAAACATAAAAGTATCCAAATATTGTAATAAACATGCAAATGTAATTTAAAAAATGTAATAATAAATATAATAATATATCTCATGAATGTAAAAATCTCGTTTTATTACATAATTACGAAATAGGAAATCAAACGTGCTTTTATCGCTCAAAGGAAACTGAAATGTATTTTAAATATATGTTTTAAATTAACACACACACACATTATGTTTAACGTTAACAAACAATTGTTGTAATTTACCTTACGGTATAACATTCATTCTTAATATGTTATTATCGCGACAGATTGAAACAAAATCTCTCTTTTGCGATATATATGGAGAAAGGCAAGACATTACGAGGAGATTAGAATAAATAAAAGAGCGCGAGTTTCAACGATGCGGTCTAGAGATATCCGGTCTATCGCTCGGCAAATGGACTGCGAATGTGTACTACGCTTATGTCAATTTCGTTATCTTTTATCGCGCCGTATGTCTGCGAGGAGCTCGTGCGAAACATGCACATCGGGGAAAAATGTCGTACGTGTCCACTTTGTGATTCAATCTCGTTCATTGCCGGAGAGTAAGGTACCTTAGATATCGCCTTGAGAGGTGCGCTCGAACTGCAAATAAAGATACTGCTCGCGAGAACGCGGGAAAGCGACTATCTCCTAGAAAACGCACGATCTTATTATCCTATACACGACGTTCCTAATTGCGCCATGATCTCAGCGCCATACATATATGTTTTTCGGATACGTTTCTCGTAGCGTGTAAAACACCTCTCTCACATTCTCTCTCTTTCTCTGTTTCTCTCGTTCTCTCGAATTGCTCGGTGCGATCATCCGTGCTTAAATTATGTCGAGAGACAGCGAGACCGTGCACTCAACAGCGCTTCTACGAGAGAGCATCGACCATGAAACACACCGCATTAATTTTATCTGATATTGACGTGGGTATTGGTGGAATTAAACTTTTAACTTAAATCGCCGGAAACACGTAAAACGAGTTAAATGCAATTGCGTGCGACAAATATGCGTGGATTATATCGCGTATATATGGAGATATTGTCTCCCTTTCTCTCTCTCTCTCTCTCTCTTTCTCTGTCTCGTATATTCTTTAAAAATATAATAAATCACATACGACAGTTTCAAATATAAAGCTTTCTTGAGATAAAAAAATAAAACAAAAAAATTTCAATATTTCACAATGAGATATGATACAAACAAAGAGATATGATATGATGGAAATGTATTTGGGAAAATTGGTTACTGGGGGGCTTTTTACTGGCTGATAACTACGTCCAGTTACTGACCAAACAAACGTCGTCCAAATTTATCAGTTTCTAACCAGCAAACCTCAGGTCAGTTACTGGTTTAATTTCTACCAGAATATGTTTTGATTCCTATAAGAGAAATGTGTGCGCGTTCCTCGTCTTCGCTATTATGTGTGTATTTGCGAGTGAAACCTGTGCGCGCCTCGTGTGCATCGAAACATTCCATGTTTCTCATGCTACGCAGTATATACAAAGAAAATAACTCACATAGTTGTGAAATTCAGCTGCAAAACAAAAGCGGTTTAACGCATCTCGCGTATCCCGTTAATAAATATATCCGTATTGTTCCTAATCGACTCGATTTACCGACAATATTAACGGCGTGTAAAAAGATTTTTGTTCGTTTTTTTTCACCTTTTGTGTTACAATCTTATTCCCATTCTTATGGGAAACATTTGACGGTCCGTTACCGGAATGGCGCGATGTGGCGAAACTCTCGGCTTGCTTTACCGCACACTAATGCCACATAAGAAAAGAAACAAATTGCAATGAGAAGCAAGAAGGAAAGCGCGACGCGGCGCGGCGTCATAAGGTTTCCATCGCGTTGCTGTACATTTTACCGGAGCCGCAGTAAATCCGACGACTTTTTCTCCACGCGTACGTTTAGCCGCGTGTGTTTAAAGCGGCCGCACGTTTAACCGCACTCACGAGCAACCACGCTCATTTATGTTGCGGTTGCACGGGACAGCGCCGGCAAATCGTTCGTACCCCCGCGATCTCGGGCGTGGATCTTCCTTCTTGGACGTTTCACGGCCGAGAAACGGGAATAAAGGCGTATTAAAGTACGAGTGCGGGGCGATAAAGTACCTCTATTTCGAATCGGTGTGTTTCACACACACACACACAAATACCAACGACTGTGGGAGAATCGCGATAGCGATTCTCGCTTGTACACTTTGAGTTTGAATAATTTTTTTTCGCGAATGTACTTTCTCAAACTCATTTAACACAAACACACACACACACAGATATACTTACTTATATTTACCTACAAGATAATATAGCTTAATCGTTACTCGAATTTACAGCGAGTCGAAAAGGAGGAGAAACGAAGTTTCTTTAAAAACTTTTATCGCTTTGCTTACGAAAATCGACGTTTTATTTCGACTCGCCGCAATGAATTTCGTCAAATCAAGCGGCTCAAGGAGAAACTCAGCAACCCTCGTAAAGCGAGCTTTTCACCCGACCCGGCTTATATCGCGAAAGTTCCGTCTAAACTCTCTTTAACCCACATACGTGCGCCGTATCATCCGCGGAGCTTTCTAAGTAGCGCGAGAAACAAGAGGCAAGTTTCATTTCGGGGTCTCTTCTCGCCTCTCTCTCTCTCTCTCTCTCTCTCTCTCTCTCTCTCTCTATTTCTGAAAATACAAACCATACTGCGTGTAAACATTGTTCTAGAGCGCAAACGAAAGAAGTGTAACGCCACGCTCTTACGAGAAAGCATGAATTTTAAGATATTGTCTTCCCAATACGTTACCGCAAGACTTTTTTTCCCAGATTTTTACACTGAAACTTGAACATTTGTAAAACATCTTTTGTTTTCACGTGAAAATCGATTGACTATAAATGCGCAACATTTAACGCTTACAAGCTGTTGCGGAAAGGATTTCGTTTTTCCTTTCCCAGACTCGAAATACACGGAAAAACAGACGCGTTTCACACAACTCGCTCGATCTCTCTCTCTCTCTCTCTCTCTCTCTCTGCTGTTTCTCGTGATAAATCCTTATTATTTATATATATCATAGTTGTGCAGACTGAAATCCACGTATATATATATCCCGCAGTTTGCTCCAGTAAATCCACGTAAGGCCATTCGCTCTCGCGGAAATCTTCACGTATATGACGAAGACGAAGTCATTTCTCGATTTGCCGAGGCACGTCGCGTGCACGGGCCCGGATTTCCCGCGGTTTCTGCAACATATCAAGAGCATCCCGGGGAAGAGGCGTAAAGCGGAACGGTGCGAGGCTTCGCGGGGATCACGGCGGGGTTTGAATCGCGGCGCTTCCGTGCCGCGAAAACAACGCGGGTTGTACGCGAATATACCAGCCGCGCGTACACGGCGCGTCGCCTCCTCCTCCTCCACCTCCACCTCTACCTCGCTTGTCCCGCGCCGCTCGCGTTTAACCGAACAAGCTCACGTCGTTTATGAATAATGATAATGGTCCGTTTATCCTCGCAGGAACAATAGACGAGTTATGCGCCATTGCTCCGCGCGGATGGAGGTTCTCGAAAAGATAACGGATGTGTAAGCGTGTCTTCATCGCCTGGCCGTCGCGTACCTACACTCTCTCTCGACGGTGCTTAATTAAGGCCGACGTGGTTTTGCTGCAAAAGCGAATGCAAATGAAACGCATCGCTTGATTTTTTTTTCTCGCTCCCCTCTCGTAAAACGCGCCAACTCGTGCCGGCAGCTATTCGTGTTTTGTTGCGACTAAAACGCGCGCGCGCCCTATTCGCGCTCGAGCAAACGCGCACACAACACTCATGTGTGTGTGTGTACGCGGAACCGATATGCAATTTATGCACGTTATCGCGAATGGGATTGATTACACTTGTGTGAACATCGAACTCAGGTAAAACGTAATCTCGGTGTTGTGTCGTCGTGTGTGTACAAACTTACGTGGTTCGTGTTGAACTTTTTACTTGTGATTGCGAATATAAGAAAAACAGCAATTAACCCGCAATGCGGATAACTTTACCGATCGCAAATAAGTAAGATAAAAAGCATCTATCCTATGTAATGTATACATATCTATATCTAAAGTGGATCATCGATTGTACAAACATCGCATCCGTACGTGAAAAATGCTGATACCGTGAGAATTCTGCAATCGCTCGCGCTGCACTTCATCGAATATCGACACTGATTCGCCGTTCTGAACGTTGCAAAGGCAGCGAATCACTATTGGACTTCGACGAGAGGAATTTTTATGCAGCGCGCGGCTTGAAAGGCCGCTTATGATGCTCGTGCGCGCGCGCGCGCGCGCGAGTTGTGAGTTTTCAACAACCGGTTGAAATGAGGCAAGATTTTCGATTAACGACAAACGACGACGGATCTGCAACGCTTACGCGGGGTGGAAAGTAATTTATCAGCCACCCGTCCCACCCCGTCGCTCCTGACGTCCATTATAAACCGCTTTTCAGGGGAGAGAGTTCGCGTGATTCCAAACATCCAGCGATTCGGTAAATCGCAATAACAAGCGGCAATTAATCATCGGTATTTTAACTATCGATGAAAAGCAGTCCGTGTTCAAATACGTAAACCGCTAAACGTAGAGCAGAAACTCACGTTAATAATCGTCAGCGGTGTGCGACTGGATTTTCTGTCTCGTGGAAACCAAAGCGCGGACAGATCGTGCCGGTTCCGAATGGAATGATGAGGCAGACGCAAGAGAGGCAAGCGCGGATAATTGTCCATCGAACTACACTTCATAGGTAACCGAATCGCTGTCCTTCATGCCGTAAACACATTTAAACGGACATATCGCTTTGGAAGCGTGAGACTGGAATCCTGGATCTCCCGCAGGGTCGCTCATGTCACAGGATAAATTACGTACATCACGCTAAACTGCATTTTGCAGGGAAATTGAATCGCCGTCTTTGTGATTAAGTTACTTTCTAAAAAATTATTAAACGTCACGCGTTGCGCATCAACGCAAAAACAAAACTTGACACTGGTTGACCAACTTTAATTTCATACAGAAAATTAGAAAATTTTAAAACATTTTAATTTCTAACTTTGTACGTTTTCAAAAATTTAAATTAATTTCCAACAATATTTTACACAGTCTCTTTTTCTCTTTCTTTTGCAATATTTGCTTTAAACATTGAATTTTATATTGAAATTTATCTGAAATATTGCATTTACATTCACGCGCGTCGTAACTCTGAAGGAATCGAAAATACTGAAACATGAGCACGATGTAAAATGCGGCACTCGCTGAGTTCCGTGCCGCTTCTTGCAACGGAATCGATAAGCCTCGAGCCCGTATCGCAGTCAGCCGCAACTCACGAAGCTATTTAAGAAACGCGACAAGCTGGCTTGTCTGCTTCCCTCGAAAGCGCGACGACGACGAGGCCGCGAGAGAGAGAGAGAGAGAGAGAGAGACGCGCATCTTGCATTTTGCATGCTCACGTCCTCGCTAATTTATTCCGAAATTATCTCGCATCGGTTCATCATTCGCGCCGGCGATATGCGTCTTCGCCCGGGACTTAGAGGCCACGGTTAAATTGCCAGTCCCGCGTGACATCCTCGTTGCCTCGAGTGCTTCATCTTGCCTGTGCGCGCGCGCGATCTCAGGCTCTCATATATAGGCTCTATACTTAGACGGCGTTCGCTCCGGCTCTAAACACTTGGCCTCGCTCCCAAAAGACCGGAAAAATATATGGCCCGTCAAAACACGGCCGGGCGTAACACCCGCGGTAGCAGACTCGTAGAAGTGGCGTGTGTCAGGTACCATACCGTTCACGTATACTGGGCCGAGGGCGCGATATTATTTTAGTTTGTGCGCGATTTCGTGATTCAAACGTTTGCGCGCGTTGTATTTTTCACCGCGTCTTCTTGCTCTACTGGCGTATCATACCCTTTGCGTTACCCTTCGCGCGCGTTGCGTGAAGAGACAGCGCGCGCGTTCTATTTCAGTGATAAAAAAGCGAAATCAAAGCGCAACTAAAAAGTAACAATGTTGTGTCTCGGGAAATAATTCCTCTCTCGGTTCTACGTTTATTTCTTACTGTATTTTGTAGATTTTACTTTAGCAATCTTCGCTTAATGCAACTGAAACCGGAGGAATTTTTCTTGACAAAAAAAGTCTCTCGTTTTCGCAATACGTGAGAAGAGAAGCGCGCGTTCGAGCGTATCTAACAATAAGTAATGATCTCGATCGTTATCGTCGAAATCGAAATGTGCGGGAGAAATGCCGCGAGTAAAACGATTAATAAACAGAGCCTGTTGCGCCGCAACAGTTTCGGTTCCGCACTTTTATTCGTACTTGCGAGAGACAACATTTTACTCTTTAACGACGTCGTCTCTCTGAAGATTGCAGCCGCGCGCTTTAACGATACGAGACTGCTGGCGCAATGAGCAACTCCGCCGAGGCGAACTGAATGAGAACAAACCAAACAATCAGCGCGGCACGGCAATAGCATCGAGATTGCGTCGGAGAAAAATGAGACGGCGACAGATAAGAGGGAATTGCCGAAGATACGAGCGTGCGTGTGCGTTGAACGAGTAAACTTTATAAAGGGACATAATGTGCGCGTACGGCACGGTGGAAGAATATAGCGCGCGTTGGTAGCTTGCAAATTACCGGCCGTAAAAGCCGCCTTCGTGATCGCTTACGGACTAAATGATAATGACGAAATTGTAAACTCATTGACGGCCCTTAATTAAATGGATGGAGCGCGTTCCGCAGACTATGCGCGCAGGCTATATACATATGTATACATATATAGATTATATATATATATATATATATTGCGCGCGCGCGTTATATCCTCTTTGGAGTAGATCCTCTATAATTGCGACACTTAAATGTTATCCTCGTCCACGAGGCCGCAGTCCATGAAGCTATCGGCGAACCCGGTAATGCGTCGATTAATTCGAACCGCGTCCGCTCCGATCGAGGCGCGGATCGTATTCTATGAAACTATTAACAATAATTAGGTGGGCCGAGACATTGAGTCGCGACGATATGTACTCGAAAATGTAACGACCCGCGCTTCTTCGCCAGACGACGTCTGCCGCGATAAAGCGCGAAATGTTTATTACCTCGCGACGTCAATTCATTCCTTTTCCGCATAATTGACATGGAATTACGGCTCGTTAGTGAAGGTCTAAAAAAAATCAAGGAACAAAGTCCGGTCACAGTGCAACGGCCTCGTCGTCGTCGTCGTCGTCGTCGTCATCGTCTCTCAATGATCGATCGATCGATCGATCTAGCAGGTTACCGCCTAGTAGCACCACGTGGACTCTACACCGTGTAAGGGAGTAGCGTAATCGCGTTTGTTTGTAATTCTAAGCCGAGAGAAGCCCCCCGACGACGCAATACCACACATTGCGGTGGCGGCGACTGACATTAGCAGACGTTGACGTGTAGGTGCCATTGTACAATGTGTGGATGCCATTGTGTGGTGACGACGCGAATATCGGAATGTTCCGCAATGTTCCTGTTACACGTAACAATATCGTGGATGACATATGTGCACTGTTGTTTCCTATACTTAACATATATCGATCTTTCTTCGTCGAATATAACTTCGTCATTATTTTATGTTGTCTATAATAACAGATAATCGCGCGCTTAAATATTCATGTCAACGTGTGTAATGTCATATTTTTGTCTATGTTCGCGTACATTATGAAAGTCGAAAGAACCAACACTTGTATCTAACACTTATACCGCACTTTCACGTACACTTCGATTGTCAAACGTGCAGTATATAATCCCGTTAGATTAACGACACGCGTGTATAAGCAAAAGAAGCTTAACCGCTCGTGCGAGTTGCTTTTCTCTCGTAAGGTTTCTTGTTTCGATTGCACGCGCGAAAACCGAGTTTTAATTAATTTTGCACGAGCGCAATATTACATAGTTAGAAATAAAGAAAAGACTACACTACGAGCGCGAATATAATCAGCTCGTACGAAGAAAGCCGCGATATACGAATCGAAAACACTAATATCGCTCTGACCCGTCAATGCGCGTGCGATGTTATATAATTTAGTAATTATGTACACATAAGTCTACATATATATATATATATATATATATGTGTATATATATATACACTGGCCGATCATAACCAGGTTGATTGAATTGACGTGCAGTTATACACAGTCAGGGCTGTATCTTGCCAGCCGAGAACGCGAGAGATTTCCCAGCGGACCGGTTGAACAACGGGTTGTTCCACCGGATCCATAGTTTCGTACATCAATAATGGCAATCTATCGTAAACTTTATCACATTGTTTGATAAATATAGAAAGACGTGATGAATCAATTAAGAACAAAAAAAAAGCGTAAATCCAATTGTAAAAATACTTCCGTCAGAGTGGAATATTCATTTGCCGTGAACATCAATTCCGGGATGTTACGTTTCGCTTTTCAATCTGTTTTGCATTGGCAATTCGAACAACGGTTCCCGGAGGAAAATATTATGTGCGTTTTTGCGCTTTATCGTCCGTACATTCAATACCGTTTATTTTTTTATTTTTTTTATTTTTTTTATCGTTGTACTCCTGTGTCGCGTGTGTCAGTTCGCATCAATTATTGCAAAACTATTTGAATGATTTAATTAACACGGAGTTTTGCTCACATTTATTTTCATAATTTAGTAGTGCGCGCGCGCGTTTGAACGCACCAAGTTTGCGGGATTTTGGACGGGATTTGGGCGTCCCCGGAAATCCCGGGGACGAAATAAAAATCATCGAAACCGCGCTCGCGGCTCAACGCGTCATCGTGGTGTCATGCGCGTTCCACCATCGAAAACGAGATTTATCCCACGCGCACCTGCGCAACGATGCACTTACCTGTGAATAAATTCGCGCCTCGCTGCACGAACGACGACTACACCAACCACACTAGCTAGAGATAAAGCCGGAAATCCATTAATTGGAAAACGCTCGCGTCGAGCCGCTGCCGCTGCCGCTGCGGCCGCCGCTTCGCGTTTATCATTCGGCCGCCGAAATGCTTGGTCATTTGTTATTTACATATAATTCGTGCTCACCGTCTACGTGTTATTATTCGGCCGGGGCCCCGTCCGAACGTTGCAATTAACGTGCGATCGATTATTTTTTCAACGTGCGCGCGCGGCACACGTTAGCGTCCCGAAACTCTGATAAACAGAACGCACGCGGGAATCGAACGCTAAACAAGCCGCGAAACGGGAAAGAGAAAGAGAGTAACGATTCGCGCCGTTGAATCGCCTGGTGTAAGTTAAAAATCGCAATTCGCGACCAATAAATTTCCTCCGCGCTTCAATCGATCGATCACATGAGATAATTGCGTTACAATTGCGCTCACGCATGTTTTGTTTTCAATTGCTCGAACAGAGAGAGAGAGAGAGAGAGAGAGAAAGCTGTGGTAAAACATTTAATGCGCAAACCAGGATAATTGTATTACTCGCGCTTTCTCAACATTATTGTTGCGTTATATTTCGCGGCACGCGAATCCTATTGTTCGATAGTATATACAATATAGATACGCGCGAGAAACGCAACGAGTGACTAACGCAATCCGTTTTCCCGAAATGTTACGTTTGCGACTGTCTGAAATAAGTGCATTAACATACATCAAGCGATATCATGAATATGAGTAACGCCTCGTACAACCGCCACGTGAACTACTAATTTCGCTGCCGGAAAATAATTTCTCTCTGCACTCTCGCTCAACGCGCGCGTATATAGATATATAATATATGTACGCGTTCAAAAATCCAGACCGCATTCCACCATCCCCGATACTCTAGCGCTCTGAACGAGGTACGTACAGCGCACGTTGTGTATGTACGTACGTATGTATGTATATATGTATTTTCACCTCGTGCGCAGCCGGCGGGTGCTCTTCGAGCACGGCGCCATTCTCTTCTACCCGCCTAATTCTCGTCGGGTTGGAATGCTCCCGGAGGCGCCCATAGGCTCAAATCCACTGCGGGCAATCCCCGTTAATCTTTTTATCGTCGTCATTAACGCTCAACGTTGGAAGGTATAGAGACGGCGGAAGAGAGAAAGAGAGAGAGAGAGAGAGAGAGAAAGAAAACGCGCGCTCTCGTCGACGAGAACAGGAGTGTTGAGGAGAAACGAGGGCGGGAGAACGGGGGGAATAAGGTAAAGAGGTGGCTTACGTGGAACACGAGGTCGGTTACTGAGATTAGGAGGAATTTTAAAGTGGCGAGTGCTCGAGGCTAAACGTCAAGTCTGCTTCTGAGCTAAAGGAGAAGATTGGAGGAAGAGGAACGGAGGAGGAAGAAGAAGAGAAAGAGAACGACACATGTGAGGAAGAGGCGAAAGAGGAGTGGAATAGGTGCGCGAAGAGACGAAGCGAAAGGGACGAACCTCTTCGACTGCTTCCAGTAGTACGCTTAGACGCCACTTGAACCATGTCGAGGGTGAGAGAACGCGGGAAAGGGGAATGTCGAGACAGGTATGGGAGGAAGATTCGTGAGAGACGTAACAACGAGAAAGAATCAAAGAGAGAGAGAGAGAGAGAGAGAGACAGAGAGAGAAGAGAAGGGAACGCAAGAGATTAGCAGTAATTCGCTGGGGGGGAAACTGGGCAACCCGAGCCAAAGACCAGTGACTAGTTCTACGAAGGAGACAAGCGAGACTCAAAAGGAAGAGGTCTTTCGAACCTACCAACCCGAAGTTACACTCTCCTCTAATCTGTTTCTAAGACCGAGCGGGTGTCTTCTCGGAGATTTCCTCTTTAATTGAAAGCATCGTCTTCCGACCACGTATAGAGAATGTCAAAAGTAAGCTGATACATCGAAATCTCCGTCCAACTTTTCCTCGAGACGCGATATAGAAGATCAAACAATATCCTCCGTACTAATGCTATCTTTATTTTAAAAAAGTGGTCGTAAAGTGACTTTTAACCAGCTTCTTGATTGTTAATGCATGATCATCCATTTGGCTGATAAATTTAGAACGTCGTAAACTGTCGTAGAAAGCTAATCAGCGGTAGAAAATGTACGCTCTTTGTAGGGTTTGTACACACACACACACATTTCTCTTTCCAGCTGTTCTCTTCAAGAAAAACCTTTCCACGATAATCACAAGTTTACATTCCAAAGAGAGAGCTGTGCTTAACATCAAATTATGTTCTTATAAAATACGGCCGCGAAGCACAACGACACGTTCTAACGGAAGTGAGGAAACAAAGTAACGGGTCATTAGGTATCCGCGGTGCAAATTGCCGTTCGTTTGCTTACGGACGGGCTTGGTTTCCTCGGTTTTGCGTTGGAGCGAAGAAAAATATCGTTGGCAATTCTGTGTCGCGGCTGTGAAGAATAGAGAAAGCTTTATTTGTTTATCGGCGGCGACCACGTTTCTCATTCGCGCGAGTCGTGTAAGAGAAGCCACCGCGTAGTCGGGCACGTTTCCGCATTAGTTGCGCGAGGCAATCGATCGCCCACGCACTCAAGGAGAAACGGAGAGAAGGATGATACTTAGAGAAGAGAAAATCGATGAGAGAGAGAGAGAGAGAGAAAAAAAAAAAAGTTCGGACCGTGACGGAAAGATGACGCGTAAAGGGACGTGTGTGTGTCCCCGAAGAGTCTCACACTTCACATACGCATACGTATCTGTATACGAATTATACGACTCTTCTCTGCGCGTTAATAATCCTCCTGCCTCATAAATCATTTCGATGTAAATACGTTTCTTCGGACGTGGGTTATTTGCATTATTTGACAGTGCGTTCACAAACTGACGAAGTGTTAATATTGTTTCGTTGACGCGCGTTTTATTTTACACGACGCGCGCGCGCGCGCTTGTACGGTTGCGAAGCCAAAAAGCACACACCTCCGGGTTGAGTTATCTATCAAGACCGACGCGCGCGCGAGAGTCGATTGTTCAACAATCGGCTGAATATAAGCAACTTGAGGAGTGCTCGATTCAAGAAGGAACTCGTGACGGCGCACCGCGTCAAGAAGAGAAGCTGGGAGGGAAGCAGAGTCTTTCTTCGGATCCCAAGTCTCTCCTCGCACCTTCATCGCGATCGTGAGGTTGCATTAACAGTACCCAGGCGTTCGGTTTAACGTCCATTTCCCGCGAAGAAACCCCAAGTATCTCGACCCCGATGTGTGTGTGTGTGTGTGCACGCGTCTCTCGCGCATGCACGCGTTTATGCAGTAGGCAACACGCGCGTATGCACAAACGCATTTTAAGACCCCGTATCTTACCAACACGATCGAACGCGACTTCCCCGCGCGAGCACTCTCTCAGATTTACGCGTGTGTTATGCGAAGAAACGGTGAAAAAAAGAGAACAAATGAGACTTGAGGGAGAGAGGGAACGGTTATAAATATAGCCATTGAGCTCCGGCCATTGTGTTCCGTGTGGATCGCGTATCGACGTTTTTTAAGGTCATGTAATGTAGCGAGAGGAGAAGTGTGAGTCGCTTGGCCACAAACACGTCACACTGTAAATAATGCATCGATCCGAATGTATCGAGCGCGATGATAAATTTATCACCGTTTAACAACGGAGTTGCAGAAACAAAAAACTCGTTTCGCGAAAAAAAAAAAACAGTATCAGATAAATTCGCGCATCATGAATGTTAAAACAAACATAAAATCGAAATGTATTACGGCGGCAACGTGTATGATCGATGATGATCGTGTGAAGAAATTCATGTGAAACAATTATAGAGATTTGCACGTTATCGACCTGCGTCAGAATATCGCAACAAAATTATTACTTACAATCGAGTAAATAAAAAACGTCGTCGCGAATCCGCGCCGAAAACAGCGGCAACAAATAAAGTGCGAGTTTTTTAACGAAGCGAGAAGAGATTTAGATAATTCCTCAAGATACCGGTGTGTGATTATAGCGAGTTTATTGTTCTCGTCGTTCGGCCTTCGCGTACAATCACGAATCTCCCATAAAAGAAAATCAATCGAGGATGCGCTGCTGCGGGAGACGCGAGCGACGGTACGTATATATGTATGTGTTCTCAAACACGGTGGTGACTTTGGTAGGAAGACGAATGGTACGTAAGGGTTGGCCAACACGAAACGTGCACACCGAGGGAGTGAGAGGTACGGAGAAATAGCAGGGAGTCCACCGGGTTCAAAGGTCACCTACGTGTTCCCGCTCTTTGCCTTCCTCTCGACTTGCCACGGCGAGATTCGCTGCAAAACACACCTGCCCGTGACTACGATCGAACTCTTTGCCCCGGAGTCTCGCTCTTCTATACCAGGTGTCACATAACGAAACGGCGTAGCGTTTACCGGCAACGTGTTTTGCGACGCGAAATTTGTTCGATAGTTTAATTCGCTCGTATGTACACACACGGCGTACAACATATTACCTGCCGTCGATGTGTTCCATCTCGTTTCTGATAATGAGACGGTGTGTGCGTGATTGATTTTGAAGTAAAAATTTTGAGATAATAATCGATATAACGCGAGAGAGCGTTATTTATGGTATACGCACGCGATATATACATAGATGGAATCGCGGGAATGCGATCGCGTAAGTTGGAGTAAATTGAGTAAAGCCGAGAGATCGATGAACAAAATGACGCTCGTATATGTTGCAGAAACACTATGGCGTTCGCTATAACGCTGAGTTAATTAACAATTTCACTTTCACGATACTTCAAATTTATGAGGATGAGATCAAATTAACACACGCTCATATTAATTTGCGGAGTGAGTTGCGGCCATAGTGAATCGTACGTGACACTTTAAAATCTTTTTTTCATTAATAGAGAGAGGGAGAGAGGGAGAGAGAGAGAGATGAAGAAGAAAAAGAATTTTTGTAGAAATTTTTTTGTCTCGCGACGTCCATTACGAAATTGAAATTTCTTTCTATATGTCACTGAAGTCCTGTACCACCACGAGAGACTTGCAGCGAAATAGAGAAACCAAGTTGTGTATCAAAATACACAATATTTTCACGCGTGGCAAAGGTATTGTAATTTTTGCGCGGAAATAGATCGATGTGACGTTACGTATAAAATTCAACCCCGCGCATTACGGAGTAATACAATCGCATAATGGAGGTTGCGATATCGTGTTGCGGCTTGAGTTGCGTTGCGCGCGACTATATAAGAAAAAAAAAAAAACGAGAAAAGCGATACGATATTACAGTCCGGAGCCCGAGACTTTCGCGATGCCGGCCTGAAAATACGAAAACTTACTCGGTTTCAATAGCGACTTCGTTAGATCGGATTTTCACGATCGACTTCGCGAAAGAGCACACCGAGTACATTGAACCACGTAGGCGTAAACTACTATACGGGCACACATACGTATCTCTCTTACGACAGAGGAGAGAACACGTTTGGAATGTGCGCCGTCGTGAGTGCTGCTTTATACGCAATATGCGCGGCATTACGACCATCCGTTCGATAGATACTTTAAACTGGCACCACCCTCTCTTCGGGGAACAGCCACCGAATGCACGGCCACAAAAGCAGTAAAACTGTCGAAAGACAAGACTAATGACAGTGTTAGTGCGCAACGTTCGATTGTTCGCGCGCTTACACCCACTAGACTATTTGTGTAACTTATCGGGGAAACATAAAATAAACGAAAGATAATCGCGTTGATTGACTTAATACTCGCTCGAGATGCTCGAATTGATGCTCAAAACACACACACACACACACACACACACAGTATTATATCATTACCCGCACCGCGCATCAGCTTGATCGATAGGGCGCGCTACTATATTTCACAGTTACGACGCTAACCATTCCTCATTATCAGAGTTGGATATCTGTGCAGACATTCAATACACTGTCTGGCTCGCGCAAATCCACGAAATTAGGGAAATACGAGTAATTACACGCTTTGTGTGTGTGCCGCTGATAAAATTGATAATAACCGATCTCTCCTCTCTCTTTCTCTCTCTATAGTAAACGAGAAGTAGTGGATACATATGACTCTGCACTCATCTTCCGCTCTTTATTGCTATTAATTTTGAAACCGATTTCTGTCTCGACGCGACTTAACGCTTAATTCTATTGAGTTCCTGTAAACATCAAGAACGTGTGTATGGTTATGTGGCGGTCATATAGTGATCGTTAATTTGACTAAATAAATTATTATTGAGACGTTTTCGAAAACAGTAAAGTTATGAACTCATCAAGTTAGATACGTTTCCCTTTGTCATTCCCTTTGTGTATATGTACAAGACAAAACTAAATTTACACATTCCGAAACAAACAAACATTTTTATTTTTATTTTTATGTATTTTATGTGTATTTTTTTTTACGAATGCTGTAAAGATAGCGCGCAGGTAAGGCAACGGCGGGAATACCTTTACACACGAAGTCGAGCCAATAATGTTTCAATAATACCATCACGGCAATGAAGCTGCAACTGTTTTATGTGCAAGGATATTTACGTCGTTGACTATAGGAAAAAGTGAGAAAATAAACGATCTCGTATGCCAACCGGGAAATAAATGTCTGCGATATTTCAAAAATTTTTTTCCTTTAAATCCTCGCCGCGTCTGCACTTTGCCCCCGTATGCACGCGCGCGCGCGCGCTCGCGCTCGCGAACCTTCCTTCCTGTCTCACAAGCAGCAACTTTCAGCGAAGTTATACAATACCGTAACGCCGCGGGGTAATACAGAATCTCAACGCACGTTAACTGCCGCACGTGTTTTATACCAAATAGAGTTTCAAGATTTGCGCGATCGCGAGAGGTGGATGCGCCCTCGTCGTAGGAATGTGTACTACAAGCTTGCCCCGCAGCAATCCTAAACTTTGGCCAAGTGTCGAACTTACAAAATGTTCCGCCAGACGAAGCAGGAATTAGCCGCGAGAACAGTGTGTCAAGATGATATTCGGAACTGTCTGCATGCAAATGTCGCTTTTAATTCCTAATATCTATGCACCCTCGACGACGAACGCTGAGGCACGCACAGCGCGTGTAACATGCTCCGTAGGACTGACAACGTCACCGTCGATTTCTGTCGACATCGCTATTCGATCGGAAAACGGACAACGGTGTTCAAACAACGATGTTATTTAAATCAGAGATATTTTCCTTCTCCGACGGAGTATCTTTTCTTCTTGACGTATTCGACATAAGTTGTAAATTACACACAAAAATATGGATACAGAAAAATTACAACGTACGTATATATATTTGCTGTATCGCTCGTCGAACTTTAGCATTAAACAATTTCTCGCGCACTAGCTGTTCACTACTTACAAAATACTCGCGGAAGTCTATTCAACCGTAAATCGAAAAAAACAGCAGCAGGAGGGGAGACGTAATTTGGCACGTCGAAATAATTGCGGACGCGTACCTGCTGGGGACGCTCTTAAGTCCTCGACTTAAATCCCAAAGCATCCAATTACGACGGTGTGTTTTATTATTAACAAGCAGGGAGTGCGCATGAGAAGGAGGGGACCATTGTCCACGCGACTCGCACGGTTTTTCGACTCTCGCGCGGTTAGAAATTTCTTACGAGGAACATTCCGTATGTACACACGTGTGTTGAGGAAAGAAAAGAGGCAATCCCGGGATCGGCAATATAGTCGGCGTAGGTAGGTTGGCACCAACGAGACGCACCGCCGCTCCAACGAGATAAGTAGGTACGGTAAATGCGGCGCGTGTAGCCGAGACTCATATGTCGACCTATGAGCGGTCGCGTTCGTAGAAGAACGGAATCATGAGAAGAAAGAGAGAGAGAGAGAGAGAAGAGAGAGATTTGACTGTTCGCGAGAAAGAATGGAAGAGGGAGGAGAGATTTCAAATCGCCAGATATACGAATCCGCCTACGCACGAAAACAAAAGCGCTTTGTTGTACTTCTCTTTCGACCGATTCTCCCTTATTCAGATCGCGAGTAAAAAGCTCTTACATTACAGTTTGCGATACGCATCGCGATCGATGAGCGTACAGGTAGTACAGAGTTTTAAGCACTGCAAAGAAACAAGAGCGCAACGCATATGTAGTTTTACTACCGTATAACATATTTATATCCGCTCTCTTATTATATTGTTTTAATCTATCTAATTTTACACGATGCTTTCAAACATATTTCCACATTTCTGCGTCTCTTTGGATACGTTAAATTCCTCCGTTCCAGCTTTCTCTCTCTTTTACTCTCTGTGTTTCTCTGTTCTCATTCTCTTTCGCTCTTTGCCCTCTTTATGTGCAAACAACACAGGCCACCACCACTATCGGATGAACGAACTGGAACGAGCTAGAGGGAAACGTTGATTCACGAGCAGGGAGGATTTATCGCCGTGAACACGGATTTTGAATTTCCCGCCGTGATGGGAAGCACGTGTGTGTGTGTGTGTGTGTGTACGTGTGCAGGGAAAAGCCCAACGCGGCTCTATGTTTTAACGTTACGTTATAACGGGCCTGTGTCGCATTATCGAATTAGATAATTGGCTGGAGTCGTTTCGCCACGCTGGTCAAAGCAAAAAGGCTTTTTAGGAGAGAGAATGCAAGAGCGTCCGGGATTACGTGACATATAATCACGGAAATCGAATTAATGCAGCGACCAAACGCGAAAATCATATTAGTAAAAATTGCCGTTTTGCATTAATCCCGTTTTTCACTGACGCACTTAACGCAAATAACGTTTTAAGTGCAAAACAAAACACGCAAAAGCGCAATTTGAGTATTTTACCCTGTAATTTTTTTTGTAAGAATCGTAATCAATTGAATCTCGGAGAAATTACGTAGAGACACATAGAGAACGTGATTATGTATGCGCTGTTAAATAAATTCAGAAGCACATGGCATGCAACGACGGCGCGTAATAAGGAACGTAATTGAGGCAATGAATTAATTGCACGATTCACCGCTGCATTGTCCCCGTAGCAGACATAGTTAATAGGATTTACAAATGCCTTTTGACCTCAGACTAAGCCGCCTGAGAATCAATTTAGTATTATGACAGATCTCATTTGCTTCGAGCGATCATCTTAATTGCACCTTCTTACATCACAGGGTATCGGTTGAGTCTGTGACGCAATGCGGTACTGCGAAATCACAAAAGTGTCGCGATATTGTACAATATATTATCACATACCGGTGTGCAATTAACGCGATAAGTAGAAGCGAAACGTTGTTGCAATTTGATGAGAAATTTTTGTTTTTAAAATAGATAAAGATCCGCTCTCCGTAAAATCACAAAAAAAAAAAACGGAACACGTATCTCTTCTGATATTCTCTCGTCGAGATTTTTCCAGCGCGAACGTTGCCGCTCGAGTCGGATAAGCGCGCGGAATTGGATCATCCGGATAAGTGAGCCGCGGCATACCGGAGATAAATAATCTTTTTCAGGAAAATTAGGGGCATTTTATGTCACGCCGGCCACATTCCGCCGGTACGTCGTTCTTCCTCACCGACGCGCGACGCGACGGCAGGTCGCGCGGGGTTGTAATTCCGTATTATACCGGCGGCACGTATTTTCCCCGCCGTTTCCGTGAACCGGCGGGCTTCGCGTTTGCACGACGCAAACGTACTTTTTTCCAACTCCGCGCATATATACATGCATATATCCGCGAACGCGAGGTGACTCTGTTTGCGAGCCGCGTCGCCGCATGCGAATCGCGACGGAGTCGACCGCAACGAGATTTTTATGTGCGTCAAAGCGTTGACATGCAGCCGTGAGTTATCACGGCGCGGCGCCGGTAAAATTAATTTCACCGTACGAGGGAAGAAAGAGAACGCGAAAAGGGCAGTGTCAGAGAGAGAGAGAAATAGATAGATAGAAAGAGAGAGAGAGAGAGAGGAAATGTGTGGAGACTGGATGGTTGCGTGGAGCCAGAATGGAAGAAGAGAGAAGGAAAACGGGGATGCGCTTGCAGTCCGCTTGCTCGTGCAGCGTAGCGTTCACCGCATCGCAATTCAAACCTTTTCGGCCCATTTTTTCATGCCACCTGCCTGAACTTTCTGGCCTTTTTTTTTTTTCGAACGAAGGGAAAGCGCGCGGCATTGGGGGATTGAACTACAGCTCGCGCGCTACCGCGGACAAAAGCACAAACCCACAAACTTGGCCGCTCGGTCGAAAAATGCTTCGCGCGGGCAACGTATCGCGATAAAAAAAAAAAAAAAAAAAAAAATATATATATATATATACACACACGTTCGATTTCAGAGCGAATGTGCTTGTGAAAAGATTCTCGTCAGAAACTCGGATCACACCGTTCATGCGTGATCCGGCAATATCCTCTTTCAAAGATGTGTATTTGTCGCGAGAGATGGGAGGAGGTGGTTTTTTGTTGATTAAAAATATCGATCTTTCTGCCTAATACACACAGAACTCGTAAGATTTATCGCCACTTGATTACGTGAAACTGTTCGAGAAAAAAAGAGAGAGGATCTTTCCGTCTCTTCCGAAGGGAGATTTATATTTTGATATTTTTCTAAACATTTTTACGTAAAATATCTTCGTTTGTTTATTTTTTTTTTTTTTTTTTACTCTTAAGTACATGCGATTCTTTGTTGTTTTTACTGTGCAAACACGAACAGGATGGTATTCACATTACGTATTTACAATTTTAGTTTTGGAACAACGGATGTCAGGAAAACGGAGCACTGTGTACCAACATGACAAGCGGGTAATGCATTCTTTCCTTCCCGTGTTGCAAGATTTACTTGTACTTTCCGTTTGTATAGAACTTAGCAAGACTATATCTTTTGAATATATTATGGTTTTTCGCAGACGCAACTATTTGCGTGATGATTATACGAGTCGCATGCCTAAAATACATTTATAAATAAAACTATTCCGCATTTCGTTGCCAAATATAGCTTCAATTTTCTCTGGCAAGGTTTTATCTATATTTTTCATAAAACAGATCAAAAAATATGTCACTAACACAAAAAAAATGTCATCGTAGTTTAAAACAATTTCGTAGTTTAAAACAACTACTATTTTTAATTCAGTACATGTAAAAAAAATCCCTGAAAAAGTGTTTTTTATATATTTTTAACAAGTAAAAAAAAGTCTAAATATAAAAAAGTCAATTTTGAGAAAACATTTTAACGAAGTTTTACAATCGGTACACAGACTAGAGTTGTAAAGATAAAATGTTGAAAAAGACATCAAATATATATCATATGGAACATCTGTGATCTTTGGATAATTATCAATATTGACTGATTAAGGAGGGAAAATTTGTTATGTTGTTTCCTAAAATTTGCACTTTCACTTTATACGTCACACGAAATCTGAGACGTATATAATATAATTATATACAATTATATCAGAAACATATGTACATCCACACATTACGAAATTACAAATTACAATGCAAATGCCTCGTCGTTTCAGTATAATGAGACATTTCATCTGTCCCAATGTCCTCTTATCATTCATATTCATTCGCGTTCGACGAACATAGGTAAATATAATCACTCGTGGCGCGTTGGGTAGGTGAGCAAAGCGACACCGGCTAAACTGCCGGCAGGCACGTTTAATTTGCGAGAAAACAGAGCAGAGAGAGAGAGAGAGAGAGATAGATAGATAGATATAGCGCGGGCGTGTGTTTCAAAAGGTCGACCGCTGTGTTTGATATCGACGGACCACGTTATCGCGGATCTCTGAACTGTTGGCAGTGCCAGAGAGTATTGCCGTGAGAGTCGAGAGGAAAAGAGAGGCAGAGAAACGGGAGACAGAGTCCGTGTCGAGCGAGTCGTAATTTGCAAAAATCGCCGGTCGATCGCGATAAGCCGGCCGCGGACCGATGTTTGCCAATTAGCGTGGCGTAGCGAAGAAGAGGAGAGGCTGCGTGTTGCTGTTCCGCGCGACGCGACGGGCGTCGGCTAATGGCAAAGCCGCGTCTCTCGTTTTGCCGTGACGACACGACCCATCCCAGAGGGTGACACCCCAAGAGAGCGAGAAGCGAAGTACGCCGTGCGGAAGCAAGTGTATCGCGTCGTCCGCCTCATCTGCGAGCGCGATCGTTTTACGCCTCTAATGAGCGCGAGATTATATATACGGGTCGCGCCTACGGCAAAAAAGGTGCACAACCCGAAGAGGGGTAATTACCGCCTCGGTAGGTAGGTGCCCGGTGCTCGGTGCTTGTGTTAACGAAAACCGCTGTCGAGGCTGGTTTTCGCTACAGGATTTTTTTTTCCGGAATCGTGGAACGCTCCGAGCGAAAATGGTCTGCGTACGAAAAATTCGCGAGGGCAAACAGCGAGACTGCAAGTGGACATGTATGTATAACACATAAGCGCGATTGATATTTTTGTTGACTTGATGAAAGTTAAAAGAATTGCTACACCACGCGCAAAACCGATGGTATAACAGCAAAGATTCTAAACAAGTACAATGTTTGTCTCTTTTTTAACCGATATGTCGCAGTAAGGTAATTAGGTGGTATCGATGGGATAAGTGACGGTCTGCGCGAGAAAGTTCGCGAGATGAAACGTGGAATAAGATACTCGTAATGTAGAACAAGATTCATTTTTCGAAAATTGCGATCGCAAATACATTTTGCGAGCAAATATAGAACGTGCAAACAGATAAAATTTCGCCATTTTGTTCTAATTGTTACAAAAAAAGTATCAAATATTTGTATACCTCGTTGTCGAGAACTCGTTTAGAATGAAAATTGTTGAGACTTACCTGAAACAGAAAGAGAGACATAACATTTATACAACGATTCATCATTACAATAATTAATAATCTACAAAATTAACTATCATAAACAAAAATCTTGATATATATTTTCGCAAATTAATTATTATATGAATTTTTTTGCGTGTGTCTGCCGTCGTATAAGTATTCCGCATCCAGAGCGTTTGCACGCTCGAGGCGCGAGTTGAGACTTTAATAAAAAACGCATTACACGCGTCAGGTGATTTTACCCGGGTTTCGTTTCGTCTTGTATGTAAGCTGCGCGTATATATAAACGAGAGTAAGTATATGAGAGAAACTGAGAGTGGATATTGCACTCCTGCGATACATAGAGGGTGTCCCCTTCAATTTCGCGTGACTCCGCCAACCAGCAAATATCGCCTGGACCGGGCAAATACTGAGTATACCGCTCTGTTGTGCCGGAAATTTGCCTGCATTTTTGCGCATTTTTTGAAATCTCTATAAACATACGTACAATAACACATATTTCATCCTATACTGTTACGCACAATACTAAGCATCTTATTAAGCGTGTGCAATTGTAAAGAAACAAACGATGAAAATATCGCCGTAACGTGGAAAATGACGCTTTTGTGATACAAATATTGCATCATATATAATTTCTCATAAAACAGTATTACGTTTAAAAAAGCATCAACGTAACGACAACGCAACAAATTGACTTTATCAGAGGGTATATCTGCGATGTTTTTGATTTAATTAAATCTGAGCTGTTTTCACGTGGAAGGTCGTGTAATCTCGATTGAAATATACGAAACCTTATGTAGTTGTGTATATACACACACGCGTAACACGCGGTCGCCATTACGTAACTGATGAGATCAAACGAGCATGAAATACTCCCGCCAAAGGAAAGGATGAAAGAGCAACCGTGCGGCTGATCGTGAAATATCATGATACTCGTATACGTTCGGAAATGTATCCGTTCGCTTTTTGCGAAGCAAAGATTACGTCTGCTTATGAATATGTTCTACGCGAGACGACGCAGCGTGCGCTTTAATTTTATTGCAAACACGGAGAGAGAGAGCATTTGATGATCACGACCGCGTCAAATTTGCATCCCGCATGCGCGTTTTATCCTTTCGCCAACTGTGATTTTCTTTTACGTTCATCATCACATAGTAATTCGTCCCGACCGAAGACCTATCCAATTCCAACTTGCGGCTTGAAGAGACATTGAAAAACCGTAGACAGCATCTCACGGAGAGAGAACTTCCGCAAGCCAAGAGAGTTTCTCCTCCTTCACGTAGCAAGTGTCAAGGAGGAGAAAGAGTGCCCGGTGCCGCATGCCAGTTTTTCACGGGAAGTTCGCAAGTCGAAGGAAGTTCATCATATGAGAGTTTCCAAGAACGTGCCAGAAATATATTAAACTTTTTCACTGGAGATGTCATGTCGCGCGATGCGAACATCTTTCATTCCGGAGATTACGGTGTGTGTTATCTTATTACGAAAAGTTGCAATTATTGTTTTCCGCTAGCGTGCAACGATTGAATTATCTCTCACAGAGCGCGCACGTTCGTGTTAGTAATTCATTTATAAAAATCAAAACATGTTTGCAATATTTTTTCGCAGTTCGTACATCGCACACAATTTCATCGGATTTTGGCAAAAATCTCAGTTGAGATAATTAGCCATTTTAAGAGCGCGGAGCGCATTGTTGAATGCGGGGTAGGAAGTAACGAGGCGAAGAAAGCGAATAAGTGCCGAAGCGACGACGACGGTCCGGTAATACATATTCCTTGACACCAGCCCGGGGATATTAAATAAAGAGTCCCCCGCAGTCTCCGGGGAAACCCCGAGGCGGTGTGGTTTCCCCCAATGCCGATCATCCCTCCAAGGATACGTTTCTTCGAAGACGCCTTTGGTACCTACTTGTATTATGACTCCATTCATGCCAAGTTACCGAATATCTAGTGGTGTATTAGGCGCCCCCTTTTATTATCCTACACGCGCTGCACCCTTCGTTCTTTCTTTTTTTTTTTTTTTCCCTTTGCGTATATATCGCGAGTGCTCATAATATTGGCTTTTCCTACGGGGTTGTAGTAGGTAAAGTTATTGCGATATTAATTATGTTTGAGTTTCCGGCAGTCTTTAATTCCCCCACGCTGAAATGCGAACTTTAAGCGAACCTCTCCCCCGACGTTGTTGCATTGAATTAAAACGAATATCTAATAACCTAAAAGAATTATTAGCGACTTTCAATTCAAGGGAGGTTCGAATTAAAACGGAAGAATATTGCAAGAGTATTCTAAAAACTTAACAATATTAAAAAGCTTCTTGGAAAAGTACAATATACGACAAAGAATAAGATACTCGTACTTCAAGGTTGCGCGTTTCCATGAAATTGTTCCTTTTCACGGGAGAGTTTCTAGCGTTAACAATATATCAAACTCCATAGTTGCGAGAACACGTTCAACAATATCAGCTTTATTGAAATCGGCGAGAGATCGACAGTTACAATATAAGTATGCATCATCAAGTTTCACTATGAAATCGACGTGCTCAACATCTCGTGCCTGCTTTCACGTTCCGCGTGTGTGTTTCTGCGCGTATATGTGTTTTCGCGAATCAGCGCGTCGCAAAAGAGAGGCGATAGAAAATCAAGACGATGAAATTGTTTCCCGTCTGGAACGGCGACGACGAAAATTCTGCGTCAGAGTCTTGCGCTTTAACACCCACACCCAAGAGAGGGAGAGCGTGTACTCTTTTCTAAGCAGAGCGTAACACATCGTGGAGCCGAAAGTGCAAAAGATGAGACGGGGGAAGGGCGGGACGGGACGAGCGGACGGTGACAAGGAAGCGACGGCGGCGACAATGCAGACGAGCAAAATTGCTTGAAATCTTGAATACCAACGGGAAGCTGAGTTAACGTCGAAAAGCTTCTGAGTGACTTGCTTGAGGTTTAATCACTAGGAGAAACTTGGGTAATGAGAACTGCAAAGTGCTCGCAAAGGAGGCTAATACCACTCTTGTATTTCGAGTCTATTACTTTGCCGTATTAAAACTTGAACAAGCGCGTATGTTCGCATTCTGCAAATACGCCTAGGGCCCGTCTCAAGCGTCTCTGTTCGTAACGTAATGCAACCAGGTACTCACTGTGACGTGAAAGCTGCACTCAAATGCTTCTCGAATGGAGGACGGGAAGTCGGCGCATTCTCGTTGTCATTACAAAACATTGCAAAAACGTTTGCCACCTTATGTCGCACACACACACACACATATGTACATATATGTTCCCCGCTACGCCGGATTTACATCGTGTGCTACTTGTTTCTGACGTAGTAGCGCGCGTAAGATAATGAATAATAACCGTCTCTGAAATAGTTAAAGGTTAATTAATTCACAGATGTATATTGATAAATTGAGCTCTGTTGAAAAGTTTTAATTTCAAAACGAGCCGTCTTCTCATCCGGCAACTCCGAAAATGAAGATAAAATGCTCGCACGCCTTCGGATTTATCACAATTTCCTTTACCGATGTTCTCTCTTTCTCTTTCTTTCTCTCTCGGTGTAAGTGGGATTAAAAAAGTTCCGACACCTGACCCCACAGTTGGCGGACAAAGAGCCGCGGTGGTGCGTAAATAAATACCGGGCTGATGCATAATTTTATTCGCTCCTAAGTAATTTTGTTTTGAGATTTTCTTGTTCGCGAAATAGAAACGTAATACTTATATATGTGTATATATATATGTATATATGTATCAGAACGAGAGACAGCGGGCGTATATAGTCTGCGAAACTTCAGACAGCCGAAGTCACACGTGTGTGGTGTCGTTCTCTCTGTCCCCTCTTGTAGTGTGCATGTGCGGTTTACGATGTAACGTGTTGCAGTCACGTCGCAGTAGCCCTGGCGTCAAGAACGTGGCACGGTAATTGGCGCCCGGCGCCTTTTACGTACAGGCAAATTGTGTTAATAAATCGCGCTCCATAATGCACCGGGTAATTTACGGGTGTGCACTTCGCAAAGAGAAGAAGAGTAAGAGAGAGAGAGAGAGAGAGAAGACGGAGAAGGCTTGGCAATTGGTAGCGCGAGATAGTAATTAATTTATACAACCCAGAAATGATCGTTGGACCGGCCGATAAATCGATTCCGCTTAAGTACTTTTGCGCTGTGCTTGCATTCATCGAACGCTTTTAAGCTTTGCCGAACGATCACTTCGACTACAAAGGCATATACGCGCGAAGTCTCTTCTTGATATTTCATAAAAATAGAATGTTCCGCGCGACATTTTAACGTGATTTACATGGCGGCTGAATTATCGAGAATGACGTACGATTGTGCGCGTCGTTTGCCGCGGCGTAGTGTGAGTTTTCTTTCGCTGAATAAGATAAACAAGAGCAATTTGACGGGATTTAACGCGTCACGTCGCGCGGCTAACGTGACAACGGCGCCGACGATGACGACGGCGATAATGATGGCGATGATGGCGTCGCTTTGCCTAAGAATCGCCGGACTAATTTCAAAAAAGGAATTTTAATCTCGAGTCAACCCCTCGGTACCCTATATGCATTACAATTACGCTCGGTTGAATCTGGTTTGGGGAAGCCCTTCGCGCACCCTCCGTCGCTCCAGGCTCGGTGAGCCGTACGAGTTACGCATAATTGGTATTTATGCTCGTAGCTGCGCGATGCCGCGTCGTGATTTGTGGTCGAAAGTCCGTTAATGAGACGCACGTGGCTGTTAATTATCCAAGACATCATCCGCCCTTTTTCGTTCCGTCTTCTACCATTTCGTCGCTCTGCGCGCGTCTCTCGCTCGCGAGAAGATCCGAGGCCTGGGAATTTCTCATAAGAATTAGCTGCCATTTTTTGTTGGTCTCGTCCGTGGAAACCGTCGGAGGCTCGGGCCTTGATAACGCGGAATTCGTCCCTCAAAGCAGTTTTTTTAAATTACGGACCCTTTCACAACACGCGTGCTCTTCATCAATCTTCGAATAAGTATGATCATCCATTTCGAGCGTTCATCGCGTGCCGCGGACCTCGGAGGTGTCGTTTCATTTACGAGCGTTTCAAATGTGACAGCAAGAATTGGCTCTTATATGGTTTCTCTAGTACGAATACGGAGTGCGAAAACAAAAGAAAAAAAAAGCCAACGAGGCGGGAATAAAAGAAGATGGGCGCAGAGTGCGTCTTTTTTTTTATAAGAAACGCGCGAACACGCAGCGAGGAGGTAGTTCGGAATGGCCCTTTCCCACGAAGTTAATAAAGAAATATACAAGGTGACCAACCACGACATTTAATATCAATTTGCTGGCCGCCGCTCGTTCCGTCCTACGATGCCCTCAGCGGCGAGGGTAAGAGAGAGAGAAAGAGAGAGAGAGAGTGCCGTGCGAACGAGGGGTGATTCGCAGGAAACGACTATAGCAGGCGACAAAGAGGGAACAAGAATGGCGAGTACGATAGGAAAATAAGGGAGGGAGAGCCACGAGACGGAGGGCGCGTGACGGTGAAAAAGGGCGGGCAGGGTATAGTGTACAAAGGTGGCGGCGCGGGAAGCTCGCAAGGAATTTCAAGGCAAAGTCTCTGCCCCCCGAGGGCTGAAAGAAAGTTAAGGGTGGAATGCGTCACGGGGACCTGACTCGCTCAGGACGAGATAATTGTTAAAACGCGAAGACGCTCGACAATGATTATATTTTATATTCTCCTCGCCGAGCTCGTCTTGTGCGAAACAGCGTTTTTGTGCTAAATATAAAATTTTTATCGATTTTTGAAATAAAAATGACGTCCGAATTGTGAGAAAATCGTATCGTCAAATTTCACACGTCGTGCGACCGAAATTGCGTGACAATCGATGTTTTCATTTTTCTTGCGGATGTAACACCGTTTTTTATAATTGCCCCAATCTTTTTAACTCATCCCCTGTGCGTAGAGCGTGACAAACCGCGCGAGGCAATCCTTCCGATTAATAGCTCATCCGATGTCGAATCAAACGAATTCGGAGTTAATTCCGTAATCCTACTTTGTATCCCCTCTGTTGGGCATAAATTATGCGTCCTGTCGAAGAAGTGCACCTGTCCCACATGTTCCCTCGGTAATTGCGTTATTTGCATTTAAAACAATCGGAAAAAGGCAAAGGGTGGACGTAAAGTAGGAGGAACAAAGGAAACGCGGAGAAAGATAGGGTAGATAGGAAGGAGAATAAAGAAAAGAGAAACATATATATATATATATATATATATATGTATATATATATGTATATGTACGAAAACTGGCGTTTCTAGCGATCACCCTCGTGCCACAACCACTCTATCTTTGAGACATAGAAATTTCCTGTGGTATCCCTTTGTGGTGGCGCTTGCCAGGCTCTTATTAAAGCCAGCAGGCTTGCTCTGCAACTCCGACGGCGGTGGCGGCTCATCAAAGGTGAGATTTCAAAGACAACTCAAAGATGATCTCAAAATGTTCGGAGAGATTACACTTGGCAACTGCATTAACGTTACGTCGTTCCTTTTGTCGCGCGCGTTTGTTTACGTTAACCGGAAATCGGAACGCGCTTAAGCTCACTGTATGTTTCCGAACGAGACACGTAAATATCGGCAAAATAACATTGGCGAAACGTCCGTCTTTATTTGTTTCGAAATATTTTAAGAAACATTTGTTTTGAGTCGAAATGCTTGAGTTTGTTAGAGAACCCGATTATTTAAGTTGCATTTTCAAAGTTACTCATTAAGACGAAAATTCCTTTTCTACAAAGGAAGGGGAGGGGAGAAAATAGTCTGCGCTTCACTTTGTTTCCCAATGAAGCCTGGGTGAGTTATTGACTTTGGTCTATATGCCTCTACGAGGAAGACGCCGCCTGTACTTTCGACCCCGTCGTCGACTTCTGATCTTTCCGCCGCGTTACAGCAGAGGCCAACCTCCACGAGCTTCTGACGTAATTGATTTTGCGACCGACGTCCTTCGAGGCAGAAACGACCACCCTTAATGGGTTACCTACCGACGACGTTCCGTCGTGTCTTTTACGGGACATCCTATACATCGCTATTATAGTACATAGTTACGTACGAGCTCTGGCGGGAAAATACTCTGCCGAGAAGTAAAGAGAGAGTGAGAGAGAGAGAATTTGCCGCTTCGTCCAGGTTTTATTACACTTCTGGGAAAGAACAATAATGCTGTTACGCAGTTGTAACGGAAAATATCGTTAATTTATCAAAAGTGCGGAATGCGTTGTGTCTGTCAAGTCACGATTAAACTTCGATATTTTGTTTTTATTTAAAAAAATTTTAATATCAATTGCGCGCAGTGTAGTACGCAATTTATAGCGACATATGATATCTCTAATCTAGCAAACAACTGATCGCACGTGCTCGAAAGTGTCGACGAAACGTTGCCGACACCTACAAAGGCGGTAATTTAAAAAAAAAAAAAAAAAACATCCTTTACGATTGTCTCTCTCTCTGTATTGTCGCCATTACAATACACACGAACGTTTTACATCTCTAAGATATGGACTCTCCGCGTCCACCAGGTCCTGGTATCACGTTATGGGCCTGTAAATACGCCGGACGGTGTTTACACGACCATAACCGCCGCTGTCTTGTAAATAAGTTAACTCCGTTGTCTGAGAGCCTAGGTAGTTTTACGAGGAGGAGCAACGACAAAGTGCCCGATATACAACACACACACACACACACACACATCCGAGCGGTTCGTCCAGTGAAGAGAATTTTCATTGCGAACGAATTTATCGCGCTACTATAAATGCAAGAAAAAAAAAGTACAAACGTTTGTTCGTCAACCTCATTGTATAAGAATGCGAGTTAATAGAAAACTGACGGCTGATGTGGCTTTTCTACGTTTCGCCAACACGCATACATAGCGAGATCGGACACGATGCAATTTTTCTTCACGGAACAATACGCCCACGCATCGCCGCGAAGCGTATCGCACATCACGATAGTCGCCGGGTATAAATACTAAAAGCTATCCGGGACAAAGCGTGAAATCGAATATAATATCCGGAACTAATTGTTTATCAAGAGATACTGACGTATTTTGCAGTGACTTATGCGCGGTTATCTCGCGAATAAGTTAAGACCTGTCACATCTGAGAGAGCTGGTTTTACGAGGACGACGGCGGCAACGGCGGCGACAGAGTGGCAATACAGCGCAGCCCCGGGCGACGAGATTGACCAATGAGGCGAGTTTTCGCGGACCGATGAATTTGACCGGGGCTAGCTTACGGCTATACGATCGATCACGGATTGCCAGATATTACTCGGAGAGCAACGACGATTGCTCCGGACGATGTTCCGTTCTACTCTCAATGCATAGTCGCTATATATATATATATACAATATATGAAAAAAAAACACAAAAAAGGTTACGCTTTTACATGTTTGACAGAAACGCAGTCATTCCAACGATACGTCATGATAATTGAGACGATGATAACATCAGACACATTTTTTTAGAAATAAATAATTTATTATTACACAAACGTACGAATAGATAATAATAATAATCGCTGCGTGAATTTCACGCTGTCTTAGATATTGTACGTATGGCATTCGAGAATAGGGTTTTCATCAGAATCGCGAAAGTTCCCCCTCGCGCGTTTACATTCGAACGATTTTCTCCTCCATTCAGAGCCACTGCAAACACGCTATCTAAGACGCGTAATCGAGAAGGGACACGGTTTAAGAGAGAATGGAAGAGAAGAGAGAGAGAGAGAGATGGGAGTAAATGAGGAGATATTTCGGGAGCAACGCGAAGCGCTTTCAACCAATTTCCAACCCGGAGTTATTAGTTCTGGATACGCAGGGAGGGTATCGTTATACGTGTACGTATCGCGGTGTACGCACACACATGTCGCGAGTTTTCATGCATATACCAGGAACATTCCTACATGCCATAGGCTACGCGACGGAGGAACGACTGGGATATGAAAGGCAGTAACCGGAAGTCGGGGTCTCGGAGCGCCTTCCGTTCTCTTCCGCGCTCCGCTTCCGGTACGTAGGAGGTTACCCACCCTTTGTTCACCGGAGATAGTACGACGATCGTCGTGCCACCGCCGTAACCGCCAGCAGTGACTTCGATCTTCCCTCTTCCTTTGCCGCCCCCATGAAGAGGACCCTTCTTCTTCCTTCTCCCTCGGATCTCGACTTCCCAAACGCACCCTCACTCCGCGCAAGTCCTCCATCTTCTTAGTTACCGGAATCCCTAAGCCACCTCCGTCTTTCCCCGACCGGTGGGTTGCCAATTCGTTTCTTCGCTCCTTGCTTTGTTCGTCACGCGGACGAGGGGAGGGAAGATCCGCCCCATTACGCGCCCGGTGAATAAGCAGATACGCCACGTCGACGGAATCGTCCGGAGTCGACGGGTGTCTATGCCCGGAGTGACTCGCGAAAGTCGCCGTTGATGTTCAGCGGGTGGGCGAAGTTCATTTGCCCGTCTCTTTACGATTCGACAAAGTGCGCGCTTGTACAGGGTGCCACGATAAGGTAAATTTGTTCTTGCCAAAAAACCTATTTGTTACAATTATAACGGGTGTTGTAAAGCGCTCGGTTTGTTTGCCGGCGACGTTTAACAAATGTCGTCAAGAGCGAAATTGTTGGGGTTCTCTGTTTAATTCTGGAAATGGATCTGTATAAAATTCATTTAAGCAACGCTGATTTGAAGATTACGAAGTGCTTCTTCCCCGACTCGTATCTTGTTGGCGCAGCTAAGCAAGCGCGAATTTTTATTGTTTGTATTTCCGCAATAACAATACTTTCTCCTCGCGCAGCCAACAAACGTCTCACTTAGAATCGTGAAAAAAGTTAATGTTTCGCGATCGAATCGTTTATCTTGCTATATAAAACGCGTGCGGAGGAATGACCGAGTCTCATTTGTATCAAGATTCACGACAGTCGCAGCACTCGATCGGAGAACTCGTCGATTAATTCACGCGGGAAGATAATCGGCAGAAGAATAATTCGCCGATCTCTCTGACGAGACGGGGGTAGCAGTCAAAGAAAGAAGTGGAAGAAAAAGGAACAGAAGTCGAGCAAAAAGTGGCTATCCGGTGGCATCGAGGGTGGCTATTTCTATCGACCCCCTGCCGAGCATTCGCACGAAAAATGAAAAGAGTCTATCGAGGTCCTTGCGCGCGCGCGCGAAGTCCTCGGAACGATTATTTCGGTTTTTGCTCGGGCGCGCAAAGGCCGTGCAGAAAAATTGCACGGGCCCGTTTCTGCGCTCCCGCCCCCGTTCCTTTCGATCAGAAGAATCTCGTTTTTCATCTTTCGCCGACGAAGACGAAGGCGGACAATTTGTTTCGCCGCGCAGCGCAAAAACTCGGAGAGACTGCCGCTCGTCATGGCCGACTACCGCACGCCGAAAGGATGATGACGGTGTGACGATCGGGTCGTGACGATGCGGTTCTCCGGGCTCTGTGTTTCATCCATGCGAAAACGCGACTTCCGAGAATTCAATTTTTCACCGGGGCGTTCAGGACGTCGCTCGTTACAGCGCGACGTTACTCAGCTCCCCCTATCCGAATCGAATTCTCCGTGCGAGAAGAGAGCAGAAATTGCCTCTTAAATTGTTTCGCCGGCAAAAACATATTTTCATGCGATATTATCAAATTACGCGGACAGTTCGACTCGGACAGTTATTGAGGTATCCTCTCCTAACGAGACAGCGGATAACTGAAATGAATCTCTGACAGACGAGAGAAGGACGTTCTGTCAACTAGTGATTGCGCAAAAAATGGGACAAAAAATTAGCGTAAAAAAATAAAAAATAAAAAAAAAAATATTCGCCGTGTACCGAAATATCTCGCTGCAATTATTGTTTCTACTCGTATGATGTATTTTGCTTCAAAATTCGTGCGTTTTGACCTCGTGAAAATTTTAATAGACTTTTCGGATTCGCAAACAGCCCACGGGCAAAAACGATAATACGACTGTTCGACTCTAAATGGATCGTAGAGAAGCGATTTAGCAGCTTCCTGGCAGACGTGCCTCCGGGCGAGTCTTCTAAGACTTTCTGAGCACGTGTTTGTCGAAATACACGTAAAGTGAACGTATCATACCGTAAGACTGACACACTGACACATACACACACACACATGTACTGAGAGACACATACGCGCGCATCTTCAGCTTCTGTTATCTTTCAGTTTCCTGTTATCTCAGTATGATACGTTCGATAATATCAATTAGACAAAGACAAATGTTTCCTCTACATTGTTCATTGATTAAAACATTAGATATTCAACAGCAATGTAGGAAGTGGAATTATATTATAGATAATTTTAAATGTATTTTTATTTAATATGTTTTTTTAATATATTTAACATAACAGCTAAAAAAAATTCTGACGACTCGAGATTGTGTTTGCGTACGACCGCCGTGGGGAAATGATTTTTCGTTTCTTCTCTACTGATTGTTTATAGGTCTATAAGCAGCAAAACAGACAACACAATCAAACATATAAAATATTTAGCATATTTAAATCGAGAGAAAATAGAGTTGAGAAGTTCTTTCTTTTATCTTGTGTACAGACAGAAATGGAAGCACGCTTAAAAAAGAAGCCAAGATTCTCCGCAAAAATGCAGATATAAAACTCGCGACGTCATATTTCTTCGACATGACAGCCATATTCTCTCTTTCTCTCTGTCGATAGACGTACGTAAGTTATGGGCGCTTGAGTCTATAACCGGGACGACATCAGCGCTAAAATCAGCGTTGTTTACCGGATAAAAGTCGTAACGGAATCGCGTCGAAAACTTCGAAAGTAAGGTCATGATATACGAAATGGAATCGAAGTCGCAAAAATCAGGGAAAAGGAGAAAGAGAAGATCGGCTGGAGAACGAGGAAGCCCGCGAGGGAAAAAAGAAGGCGGAAACTTTTCCAAGTTCACGACGAAGATCGTATAATAAAACAATCGTATTCCGCGCCAACGGAGCGGGAAGCAATAAGGGTGCATTGCGCACGAGTCCAAGGGTATTCCTCAAAACAATATTTCGCAGTGTCCGACAGAGGTAGACGATGACGACGACGACGACGACGACGACAACGACGACGACGATCGGCATCGCTAAAAGTATCGACGATTCCGCGGCAACGACTTTCGGCGGCGCCGTATATACCAAAGAAACTCGTCGTTTATAGATTTTCGATGCCGTCAAACCCGTGCAACGCTTCTGACAAGTCAAATCCCGTCACACACCGCGAGCGAGAAAAGTTCCTTTTAAAGGAGAAGCTGTCGCCATTTATCGCCGAGACACTCGCCACGTTCACGGACTTGCAGATGCGTGAAAAGCGACAGCCTCGCGATAACGTCACTTTTACGTCTTCCATCTTCCGCGCTGCGTAAAGCGACGGAAAACCCACGAGCGACTGACATCAACTTTCTAATAGTGATTCGCGCCAGAGATGACGGCTGTGCTTCGCATCGCAATCGCGCGTGCCGCCGCGAAAGTCTTTAGTTTTTCGCAACAACCCGAATAGAGAACGGGCGTTCGCGCATTATACACACGAGAATGTTTATCTCAAATGGCCCGGGTGATGTAAATTTTTACAGATGACAAAGATAGGCAAAGGAAAGATTACCGTGACCTTCTTGAGCGTCCAGAGTGAAATATCGCGCTCGTAAAACTCCTAATGGCTTCTTAAATTTTCGCGCAGCTTGAATCCAAAAATAGAAATTCTCGCGAAAGAATTTTTCGCGCGACTCCATGTGATATGCGACGCCGGAAATTTACATAGATTTGTGTGTGTGTGTGTGAACGTGAGAACTGAATTAAATTTCGCGTAACTTGTAAATTATTTCGTGACAAAAAACAAATACGCTAAAGGTGAAGAACAAAAAACACCGGGCGGGGATTGCTCTGGTATATATAATTCAATGAGTGAGCTGTCGATTCTCTCCGCTTTGAGATATTAGAAGCAAAGTATCGTAATAACGGGATATATAACCGCGACGTTGTGAACGGCAGCAAAACATATTTCAATCAAAGTTCCCAAGAGCTAATCCCGAACGGCTCTACCGTGACCGAGAAAGGAAGGATCAGCGATCGATCCTGCCGGATTTGGGGACAAACTCTCTCGGTAGTCCGTAATTTCAGAAAGCTTTTTTTTCTCACGAGTACAGTTCACTCGAAAAATTTATCTTTCCCCAAAGGAACACAAAATAGAAAGCTAAATGCAAATCATGTGAAAACCACCAGTATAATATTTGTTTATGTAAATGTTTCTGTAAACAAAATCTTTTCTACGAAAGAACCGATGTCCTAACGGCGATAAACGAGTATTGATGACATGCAGTACAATTAAAAGTCACACGTCGTGACGAATTGACACGGCGCTTAAAAATCGAAAGGAAGCCGATATTCCACCGCGAAAAAAAAAAAAAGAAACAGGGATTATTTTAAGTGAAATTCTATGACGCTATACGACGAACTGTTATACGACGTCTTTTAAATATTCAGTGGCGGGATATAAACTTGACTGTGAGTCCTCTCGCTTGATGCGTTTCTCTCGACCGCGATAGGTGTGCTATCAGGCAGTAAAACATGGTACTTGAAAAAGAGAATGGATATAACAAAAATACGAATTTATATGAGGTCTTCTTCGTGGAAAAAGACGCGAGAAACCCGAGAAAAAATGGGGAATACACGAGAGCGAAAAAAAAGTCGAGAGTTTCACGGAGATGAATAGCATTATGAACTATTGTTGTGTGACGCTGAAATTCAAAAGATTTGACGCTAGTAGAAAGAGATTCTTTGATATTTTTTTTTATATTTTTTATTCTATTCGCACACACATACACACACACACACACATGGAATAGTTTTCAAATATCCTTCACATTCTTTCGCGTATTATTCCGAAACAAAGGATGTTGAACTCCGCTCGATGAGACTGATATTCCCGCGGCGGCTTCGATATACGAATGCAAAGCAAAACGTAATATCTCACACAAAGCGAGCAAATATAATATAAAAGTTCAAGACCTGAGGTCTTGTATAGCGTTTCAGATGTACGAGGAGAAGACAGGTAACGATCGAGTCTGAGAAGAGAAGAAAGTTTGTGTTGCGCGGAAGTCAAAGATTCTCAATTGCGGCGTTTAGAATGTGAGGTAAACCGCTTTCGGTGTGCTTCGCGATTGTGAATCGAGCGACATCCTTATCCGCGGAAATCAAACGCAACGAGTTCTCACCTCGACAAAAATTTCTTACACTTCGCGCGCTACGCTCTAATAAGACGGTAAGTCATATAAAGCACTTACGAGAAAAATGCGAAGAAAAAAAAAACCAGCTCCGTCAGAAAATGCTTCGCATTAAAGTCGAAGAGGTAAGCCGCTTTTATATTTTATTTTACGAAGCAAAAGCTCGCCATTTGAGGTTCGCTTCTCGAAAAGCGCTACCGCCTCTGGGGCAGTTCCAGCTCAGCCCGTTGTATAACGGCCTTAAACCGACCCTGACTTTAACGAAGACAGTTTCCCACGTTTTTATCTCTACCTTTTCAAAGCCGTTGTGAGTTCGCCACCCCCGGTGTTGCCGGAGATTCGTGATTCGCGAGTTTGTGCCTTTCGCGGCAATCACGGCCGAAACGATATATCTCTCCGCCAGAGAGTGGTATGCGACTACTCTCCGGTATGATTTTAACGATCAGCGTTCTTGGTGGATCCGCAGCATTCCGATCGTATATTCCCGGGCGCACCGGCACGGTGGGTTGTTCACGATCACGGCGAAGGCGCATTAATAATTTATGTCGTCCGACGATAGGACGCTCTCGGCGCTCTCTCGACACGATCTGCGGCGCAGAAAATCGTGAGCGCCGATACGATCGATTCCCGTCGCGGAAACGTGAAAGAAACCCGATGACGACGACGACGACGACGACGGCTGGGTCTCACGCGGGTGTCCCTTCGCCTTCCATGAAGGCCGAAGGGGAGAGCTAATAAGGAATTAAGAACACGTGCAAGTCGCTTCCCGTAAGGAGCGACCGGATCACTTTCCACGTGATTGCCCGACAACTTGGCCGCGCGATCGCGACGTGAACGTAATGTGTTGACGCGTGAAAATTCCACCGCGCCGAGATTTTTCCCGGCGGAACTTCCGTCGAAGTGACTTTGGCTTACTTCTCAGTGGCGTCGACGTCGGTACGACGGGCGGCAGCGAACGACCCCCCGCTTCCAGTATCCCGCTCCGCTGTATCGGATCCGACAAATCCGACAGCTCACCACGCGGACAGAATTAATAGAATCGACGTTGCGAGAATACGTTCGATCCTGGGGCATTACGCTCTGACACCGGCGTGTTCCACCTTGCTTGTGGCATTTCCGATCGGAGTGTCACTTCTATATGCACGTCTGCGCTATCGCATGCTAATTAAATTTTCCAATACGAATCCCTTTGAACTGCTTTGTCATTTTTTTTTTTTTTTTTTTTTTAAACGAGATCATAGGGAAAATACATAAGTAACGTGCACGTTGAATCGTCAAAAATAGAAACTAACTTTGGTAAGTTAATGATATTATAATTGACGCGTGGTAGCGCGCGCATTCATCCGTACGAGATTAGATGAAATTTGATATTGTAAAAACTGACGTAATGAACGTGACACGGTAAAATCGGGCTGTAAAAAAAGACGCAACGGTCCGTCTTATCTTTTAATAACCATCGACAGAAACCAGAGAAAGAGGATATATGCCGCGTTAGGATCCCATCGAATTAACTGAGCTTTGTGATTAGAAAATGCTTGCTGGCTGGACTACACGCAGACTACATTCGGATCTCTCGTGGGGTTCGCGCTGATTCATCAGCGTCATCGTTTATTACATTCGTTTACTAAATTGGAATCTAATATTAATTCTGTCCGACAAATTGTTTGACCGTAATCCTACAGTTTTCAAGAGGCGCACTCTCGGCGATCGAATCGAGCTCCCCCAGGTGTTAAATCTGACGTAAGATTCAATTGTGCAATTTGCTGTACGCGAGATATAAGAACAAAACTTTTAATTGTTTGTCATTAAATTAACGAGTACAAAACAAATTTGAAAGAATTTTGTATTTTTTTTATGATAAAGTTTTTGTAAAAAGAAAGAAAAGAAAACAAGTAAAACGTGCGAGATACGTCCGAGAGACACACTTCCACATATCTTTCGAAACACACGAAACAGTATTTCGTTCACAGTTACCGTTTTAATCGTAAAGCAAACTGAGAGTGATGGACGTTTTAGACGTCCGGGCATATGTTTCTCTTCCGATGCTATCGTTTGTCACTGCCGGCTTTAACTGATAGTAGCATCTGGTAAAGTCTGTCATTGCAGGTTTTGACAGACGTTACAATCGGTGGAAATCGCGCGCGTGCACGAGCGCTCCGCTCGACAATTTGCGTTTGTCGTTTCGCGTTCTCCGTCGAATCGATCAAACTATTATATATCTCGCCTCGTTAAAATGTGAAAATTCAATGACCTTTGACTCCAAAGCGCCGAACAATATTTTAATATAAATTACAAGTGACATACACAATTGGGTGCGCGTGAAAACAAAACAGAGAAAAAGCATCATGTAATTATTTCGAGAGGCTTTTCTATCTTTATATATATTCGTATATTATCATCCTTACAGTATGTGCAATGATCAAAAGTATCGTCTCGGTGCCGCATCACACACAACGCGTTCCGATCTGTGAAAATGAATTCACCGTTTCATTCCTGCTCGCGTGTTCTGTGAGTTTGAAAATATACGAGAGAGGGATTGTTACATGTACCGCGCCGCACGAGATCGACCCCCGATATTTATAAATCGCGCCGATGCTCGTCGGCATGTGACTAATCGATTCACAAAATGTGTAATCTCGTTTAGTTTTAACGCACGGCTGAAAGAGCGACGCCCATACGCGCCACCCCGCGAACAGAATTTTGCCCGTGCATTCTCGGGTGAACGAACACAAGAGGGATGGATTGCGGTGCGGAGGCGACGCGCGGGTATGATGTGTGAAGCACACGCTTTACTTTTTGAAATCCACGTAGACAACGACGAGCGCGATCGTAATTAACGTCATCGACCCCGTTCGATCTGCCCTCGAACCTTCACCTCCCCCCCTCGCGCTGCTCGTCACTGTTATCACTTCTCTCTCTTTCTCTTCTCCTCTTCTTTCTCCCTCCCTTCCCATCCTCTCGAACTTTCGTCGACCGGTTCGTCGCGCCCTGTCGACGTTGTGCCCTTTCCATCCGCGTATAATTAGTGTCCTCTGTCCTCGCGCCCAATGTTTCCCCTCTCTCGTTTCCCCTGTCGCGTTAATAACGGCGCGTTGGCTCGATCGCGTTTGCGGCTTCGCTTATCCGTTTAAAAACGGGGATTCAATTATGATCACACGGCCCGGAGGCACGCGGCACAAAAGCGCAAGTATCGCTCTGTTTCACAGACCGCGCGCTTTATTGCTCGCATTCTCCCTGTGTGCCTCTTCTTCGTGACTTGTCTTTTTTTTTTTTTTTTTTTTTTTTACAAA